>NC_134553.1:46176783-46484593 GCF_025594145.1 Primulina tabacum | reverse complement strand
AAGTGCGATAATTTTAGTAGCGATGATGTTTAATATCTGTCAGTAAATTTATCAACGATTTTATATATTCCATCGTTGTCTAAGGTTTTTATTTGTAGTGTGGTATAAATCATTCTATAATTAATAAAAATCTCTTTCATAATTTCAATCCAAATATTGCCAAAATTCGAAAACTTGAGCACCGAGTCTAAGAATTCCGAACTTTAATAAGCTTGATTTTCGAAAATTATGGTCTTCACAATAGTTTTTTTTTTTTAAATTTTGATTTTTAAATAAGTTTTCTACAATCAACTTTCTTATAATATAGGTAATTTATTATTATTAACAGTTTATCGATTATTGATTAACAATTTTTTTTTAAATAATAGGTTTTGCCTCCAAACCAAATTTTTTTAGCTTCGTACTTACAACAAAATATCCATCTTTTTGCCATCACCTTTTCCATCCAGTTTTCTTTTACGATTCTATCCATAAGATTATCACCATGCAAGCTTAATATTCGAAAGTATCAACCACAGGTTAACATCTGTGTTAGATCATAAAACAACCCAGTCCGCATGAAATTTAGGTGAAAAAGTTCGGATAACCCAAGTTGCTATAGAAGTTCATTGTAACCTCATTATAAACTCATTTTAAATTTTTAACTTTTAAGATGTGGGACAAAGGGTATCACAATGTTCTTTTTTCCATATGAATCAAGTTTGAGAATAGTTCAAGTGGCTAGAGACTTTATCTTCGAATTCCTCTCCATAGACCTCAATACTATAAATACCGGTGTAAATAACGAATTGAGTCATACAAGAACTAAAACGAGTCATCAGCTAGCTCATCTCTAGAGTTCCCTGCATCACTTCATTGAGTATTTTCTTGAAAAAACTTATGCCCACTGAAGTGTTTGGGGGAACTCCTGAGGTTAGCCGATACAATAATAAGAGAGAAGTCTAATTAAAACTGCCACACAAATCACAGTAATATTGAAGTTGCTAATTAGCTTAACAATGTGTTGCGCCGTCGCCGCTTAAGGTAATTAATCTTCCCTCCCAACTCTCAAGTACTTGAGTTTCTTATATGTGTATTCTTATAAATTGACCTCTTGGAATTAGAATTCAATTATAAATATAAAATTCTATTGGAAATTTTTAGATCATTAACTTGCTTCTTCTTCGTAGTAAAGCAAGATACCTATATAAGTTACGATTCTAACTAGATAACTATTATTAAATAAAATTATTAAAAATTACAGTTGATTTAATTAAATTATCGATGCATATTTATATTGCTAATTGCATAGAGGTGGCTATCTTATACATATGAACACTTCAAATTCAGCCATAAATACCTAAAAAATGGTACAAAGATAATGACGAAAGAAGAAGCTTTGGTACGTTGCAAGTACTTTGTTTTGTTTTCTGTTACTTTTTCCCCCACGAAAGTACTGTAAACAAGATACGTACAAGTGTGGGTGTAATTTTGAGGATTTTTATGTATAAACACGTCATGCGATCTTATTACTTTGAGCAAATTTATTAAAAGGCACGTTATTTTATTCATTTGGATGATTAAATGACGTATATAAGGTTGCGATGTTTCCTCAGACCAGCCTGGCTTTGAACCGCCAAGCAACATGACTCCCCCTCAGCAGAAAGCCCATGAAGTTAGCCTGTTGATGGGCGATAGCGATGAGGAATCTGAAGAGGCTCCGTTATATTGAGGCCCTGCAAGAGGACAAGGGGCACAAACCTCAACGTCGAGTTGATCTGAAATTGGAAAACCCTCCCAAGCCTCCCACCTCTCGATTTAGCCCACTATCATCTGTTCATGAGGCTGCATCTCCATGGGGTGGAGACCCCGTTAAATTAGTCCACCTGATTATACTTTCTTTCCTATGGTTCATGATTTAACAGGCTTCTATTCAATATCTCCATGTCTGTTGTTATTAGGTATTTTATCCCTTCTATTAATTTATTATTAATGTTTTTAAACTAATACTTACATCTATCCGTAGTCTAAAATGCTTTAATTTCCACAAAGATTGATGAGACCATGTCAGTGTTGAGCCATTCCCTATCCCTTTGTGGGAGAAGGTACTAAAGCTACATCCTGAGTTTGAGGCCTCAAAGGTGAAGGTCGCTGAGCAGGCGGCCAAACTGGTTGAATGCGAGTCCACCTTTAGTCATCTCCCAATTTTTTTGGAGACAGTGTGTTCTACTCAGCAATCAGCTCTTTCATGTGTTGATAGAAGTAACGGATGCTCAAGTAGTTGCCAAGGAGGACATTTCCGCAGCTTGTCTAATTGGTGAGACCGAAAGAATGATCGAGCGAGCCGGTGAGAATAATGATTATGAAACCTAAAACTTTTTGTTCAAGTTCATATATATAATCTTTAAAAATTTTGTCCAATCAATATGAGACAACAAATGAGGCATCTTAAGGGAAAGAAATATTTTAGGTTCGAGTAGGTCTTTTGTTAGACGGTCTCACGAATCTTTATCTGTGAGAAGGGTCAACTCTACCGATATTCACAATAAAAAATAATAGTCTTAGCATAAAAAGTAATATTTTTTTCATGGATGACCCAAATAAGAGATATGTCTCATAAAATACGACTCATGAGATCATTTCACACAAGTTTTTGCCTTTAGGTTCATGTGGAATGACGTATGATATTACGGAACTAGCTTAGTCTAAAAGTTTCCGAAGGACTTATAGAAAAATCTTCATTACTATTCTAGGTCTAAGTTCTATTGTATGTAAGACAAGTGTGTAGAGAGTTTTACAACTTTCTATTTGTAAATAATAGTGTAGAGAATTATTGTAAGGTCCGAGAATTTATCACTGTAATCAGATATTGATTAATTAACATAATTGAGATTTCAAGAGCAAAGGAAGATGCGAGAGGAGAAGCCGGGCGTCGGTGCATCATAAGCCAAGATGGTGGACAGAACATCTGGCGCCCGAGCGGCACATTACAACCGCCCGAGCGCCAATGCACCATAAGTCTACCCTTCGGACAGAACATCTGGCGCCCGAGCGGTAGTTTTTGACCGCCCGAGCGCCAGGGGATGAGAATATGAGGGATTGAACAGAAAGTCTGGCGCCCGAGTGGTAGTTTTTGACCGCCCGAGCGCCAGTGTTTAACAAGCCGAGTAACCGAACAGAGTGTTCGGCGCCAGAGCGGTACTTTATGACCGCCCGAGCGCCGCCTGAAAGTTGTGAAAAGTAGACACGTTTCATAAACATGCAACTTAGGATATATATATACATATATACTTCATTTCCAACATATGAAACGAGGAAAGGGAAGAGAGAAATGGCTGAAAATCATTACGCCTTTATATTTCGATCTGTCCGCTAGATTTTCAATCCAACTTTAGTACTGAGTTTCTATCGACGCAGGCTTCAACTGGGCGTAAGTTTGCTTATGTTTTATGATGATTTGAAATTGTGATACTGGCAGAATCAGATATGATCCATATATGTTGTTCTTGCGATATCAGACATTGTATAATCGAAATTGGATCGAAGAACAGATACCGTATGGAATTGTTATGAATTTTCATAATCAATTTGATTATGATTAGACCGATTTGATATCAGAATTGTATTGTTATCGATTATGAGGTGTTGGGATTGATATTTGATGGATACTGTATTGCTGGGTATATTGATATTATTCAGATTTGGATCAGATGAGTTGTTGATTGTGTATACTGATATTGTATTGTCGGTATTTCGAGATTGTACAGTTATGCCGTTGAAACAGAATTTGATTAAGTTCTGATTATATCAAGTATTGATTTGATTGGTGTATTGATATTACACTCCTCGACCTTTGTTATTACCAGATTGATATGGACAGATTTGACTTCGAGACTTCGACTTCGTCAGACCGAGAAGAGAAAGATATAAATTGATGTTGATGCGGGATTGCACAACTCGAGTCCGATTCGACTTGAGTTTCCCAAAATCACATACTTCATCTTATTGCATTGATATTTGCAATTGATGTGATTGTTATCTTTGATCTATTGATTTATGTATTGAGTCATAGGCGGATACGCCTAGTCGTAGACGATTGATCTCGTGACAGGAGTGCCTGATAGTGATGGAATCGTCACGGGCACATTGCACATTGTCACATGATATTGATTTGGCGAAAGTGTCAAAGTCTGTGACGGATAGGTCAAGACATCGGACGTTTGGTTATATCGAAGTGGATAGAATTGGAGTTTCTTCTATTACTGATGTTCGATATGGAAAGAGCCAAAGTCCGTGAATAAGAATGTACCACCACCCCGATCGGGAGTGTAGGTGGGCGTATGTTCTTATTCAGATCGGGATCCCTAGATTAGGATGAGTCGAGTCAGAGTCTAAGAATCACGGAATGTGATTCAGAGTTTGTATTGATTCATGTTTCTGATTTTGATACATGTTATGAATATTTGTTTCATGCTGTTATATTTGTTTATATGAAATGCATGTATACATGATTTATACTGGGAATGCAATTCTCACCGGAGTTATCCGGCTGTTGTCTTGTTTGTATGTGTGCATGACAACAGGTGGGACATGATCAGGATCATGAAGAGGATGAGAGATTATAGTTAGCATGGAGATCCGGGCCCAAAAGCAGAATATGATTCAACACTGAATGTATAGTCGTTGAACCTAGTTGAGATGGAGACATGTAATACAGGACGTGTACTTTGATATTGACATGTATACGAGATAGATTATTATTACGTTTTCGCATTTATATTTGTAAATTAAAAAGAAAAAAATTTAGTCTCACTTTTCTTAATTGTTATATTCGACATTAATAATGATTAAGACGTGAATTAGCGTCCGGGTCCCCACAATTATGGAGACTTGATCTCCTCTATTTGATTAGGATGATATCAACCATCCTTTCTTGGAGGAAACTTATATTTATCTATATTCCAACAAAATATGTGCAATTAGATAACAAAATTCACCATGCATGGGAATCAGTAGCAAATGCATATTAGAGGTCACGTTTATATTTAAAGTCAGTATCACATGTATTATACATTCACAAATAAAATATTCACTAAATTATTCGTAGGTACGTAGGTCAATAAATTTTATAGGGAGAAATATAGGAAAAAATGAGCCAAGGAAGATGGAAGCGTGGGCTTCAGGTAATGAGGAAACATGACTATGACCAAAAATTAAGAGTATAGTCATTAAACCAAATACAACCTCTTTGGTAGAAATAATCCACTTTCAATCTTATAATTCATCACATTATTTTAAGTCAAGTTGTTATTTTATAAGAAGGATTAGGATTGAGATTTGCATTAAAAATATTTATTTGAGATTGAAAATCATATGCTCTCACTTCTCTCTGGCTGAACATCAAGGCCAAGAAACTATTCGTCGCCATATGTGGTGTGATTACTTCATAAAGGAAAATATCAAGAGAATAAATCACTCTCGATCAGAAATACCCGAACAAGAAGATGGCGAGAAGCTGTCCAAGAGAGAGGGAACACCGTGTGCCGGTGATTCTCGTTGCGAATGGCGATTATGAGAAGAATTTACGGGTGTGGGAGTAGCCATTAAACAAATTAGATTTTTTTGCTGCCGAAAATCAGACAACCAAAGATCACAACCACCCAACACAATTGACAAAAACAAATAAACCAACGAAATCATTAAAAACTTTCCACTTTGCGAGGATCGAAACCCGACCAGCAACCAAAGAAAAGTACACATGTTATAGATAGGATAAACAACATTTTAGTTTGTTTATATATTATTTTAGATGCAAATAATCATAATTAAATCAAAATTTGAGAAAATTCTTTTATATTATATATATATTTATATATCATAACTAAAATAATTATTTGAAAAATAAAATGTATTATTATATCTAACATATAATCCTAAATATATTATATTATATTATACACACCCATCGTGTATGTAGTTCATGCTAGTTGGAGTTATCAAAATGGATCAGTCCCATCATGTTGATCCCCTGCTCCACCAAATAAACAGGTTTTTTTGGCTAACTAGCCCGCCAAAGATATGCAGTGGCGGGTTGCACCAACTCATCAAATATAACTAAAAATTGACAGGTTGACCATACCGTCCCAAAAAAATAGAAACCCTAATCTTAGTGTATAAAAAGAATGTTATTAAATATTTGATTTAATCATGATTTTTAACATCTAAAATATATATAAGTAATTGAAATGTTATTTATCATATCTATAATATTTAGTTGAGAAAAAATGGAAAAAATTGATGAGAAATGCTAATTTCAGCTGGCCATTTCCATACTTTTAAAATCATTATTATATTTTTTGTATGTTGCATGCATCTATTTATCTTTATAAGTTGTTAAAAAAATCAAGCCAAAGAGCATATATTATCTCGCTAGTTCCATCTCGCTATTTCCGCACTTGAAAAATCATTTTAGAAGTGACATATTGACTCTAACTGGTTCAGAAAAGACATTAATAGCTAAAACTTATTAAGGTCATCTCGAGTTTTGTATAAATATTAAAAGAATTTATTCATCTGACTTATAAACTCTAACAAATATTTTTAACTAAAATCAGCATATATTATACAATAATTTTACTTCAAATCAACATATATTACAAAATGTTTCTTCATACCATAAATAAAAATATTGATATTATTCAGTTATAAAAATATTTTTGACATAAAAAATAATATTTTTCATGGGTCAGTTCGAAAATTCGTCTCATAAAATTTGCCCATGAGATAGTCTCATAAAAGGTTTTTTTTTCTTATTTATAATAGTTAGTTATAAATTTTAAATTGTATTTAAAAATAATCCAAATATTTTATTTGAAAAATTAGAGTTAAATCGATCATCTAAACTAAGTTGGATCGAACCAAATCGAAATCTACGTTTGGTTTGATTTTTAATTCTATTCGCTTCATGATCTTTTGAAAAACCGAAACAATCCGTAGTTCATCAGCCATGGGAGAAATGTCACTACAAATTCTGATTTCAAATATTGAAGCAAGATTGACATATTTGATTATAAAAAAAAAATTAAAAATAAAAATTTTGACATATGGAGAAGAATTATAGTTCTAAGGAATTATTAGATAATTCAAATCCCAACGTGTGATATCTTGATGATTGGATAATAACACTCGCACATCAAAAAGGTAAATGTTTGGAGACACTCCACCGACACATTCCATTCATTTACTTGGAATTTTGGATGAAATATCCGAAATTTGTTCGTTTTCATGCTTTTAGGTTGCAAATTAGGCAAAAACTTGTATGAGACAGTCTCACAGATCGATTTCGTGAGACAGATATTTTATTTGGGTCATCGATGAAAAAATATTATTTTGTATGCTAAAAGTATTACTTTTTATTGTGAATATCGGTAGGATTGACCCGTCTCACAGATAAAGATTCGTGAGACCGTCTCACAAGAGACCTACTCTGCAAATTAAACTAACCAGTTGATTTCGACGAAGATATTTGATTTCAGGAAAGATTTGAAAAATTATTTCCAGATGTAACTTATTTTATGTATATTGAAATGAACCACAATTACTATTAAAAAAACAAAACAATATAACACTTGAATTTTGTTAATCTACTCAAGATAAAGAATTTGAAATCCATCCAAATAACCTTATGATTCAATTTTTATTTTAATTATTAAACACAAAATGCAAACAAAATTACGAAAATTATAAAATTTTCTTGTCTAGGCTAGACAAGAAAATTTTATAATTTTCGTAATTTTGTTTGTGTATGTAAAACCTTGATATTTTCTTGGTATTAAAAGGTGATTAAACACCCACATATTTTATCCAATCGATGTGAGACAAATAACATAGCTTCTCACACCCATGAATGAACATCTGGAGCGTAAAGTTTACAAATGACCCAATTATGGGCAGAACGGATGACCCAATTATGGGCAGTCTAAGCTCTAGTACCATGTTAAGATTGGAACTTAGATCTAACTCAACCCCAAAAATTAGCTCAAGGGGGGAGGATTGTCCAAGATCATATATACAACAACCAAGTATTTTATCAAATCGATATGGTACAACTAACATATGTAAAAGACACTGACTTAGAATGAAATTGGGGACATGGCTATTTAAATGAAAATAATACATAATTTTTTAATACTACAAATTAGCTTCCAAAATTCAATAATCTACCTTGAATATTACATTCGTACGGACAACAACTGTCTGATATTAATAAAATTAAAAATCTTCCTAAAAAATAATAATCTATTTATTACAAGCCGAAAAGTTCATGTATTGAACTGTATCTTTAACAAAACATTTGGATATTAACTTTAAGATATATTTTTTTATAAACAAAAATTTTCACTACAGAAAATCATAAATTTTACTTCTTCTTGGGATTTTATATACCACACATCGTAGATGATTTATTTTTAATTTTGTAATTTATAATATATTTATTATTATAATTTACGACTTTATTTAGAATGTGATTAATTAAATATCCTATAAAAGGGTTGCATTTTTTTCTTATTATTATTATTATTATTATTATGGAAGTGCTATGGGGAAGATTATTTTACATTACTTTTATATATCATTTTTCCGACGTGAATTCGTTTACGTGTATGTATACATACTTACGATTATACGTATGATTATATTTGTAAAATTTAGGAAGAAATGAAATTATGGAACAAAAATTGAAACCATATTATATAAACTTGTAACTCTCACAAATCAAAATAAAGCAAGATTTGACATCAATATTAGCTGGTTCCACTTCTCACGTGCTCCATCAGCTGGTGAAAGGTTCCAATATTGCATGCAAGTCCCACTCGTCAGAAATAAATTCCTTAAATTCAGAATTAAATGATTCTCAAATAAATGAAACTTTGTTGTATATTGACGAAAAATCAATTTGCATTAAATGGTCAAGACAAGAAAAAAGTCTCGTAAATTTCCGAAATCCTCGTATAATCTTTCATACATTGTAGTGTTTAAATAAATTAAATTCATTCTTCAATTATTTAAATCTTTTTAAGTTTCTAAATTCGTAGAAACTTATGTCGAATTAAACTTATGTGGTTGAGATATATAAGAAAGTATTCAATTGTTCAAAAGCAATTCGATTAACTCTTCACATTTGAGCTGTCATTTTTCTGAATTTTGCATATTTTCAAGAAAAGTTGAAACCTAGCAAAAAGGAAACAAAATTATCGCAAAATAAAGTCCCACTTTAATAATTTCATCCAATTATCATTGCTAGCTAAAAAAGCCAAGAACACATATTATTCCATCTTCATGAGATATCTAAACTCCAAATATTATTCCATCTTCATGAGATATCCAAACTCCAAATATTTCTGATGATTTCATTATTTTTGAGCTGATTTTCTTGTTGGATTTCTCATCTTCCCACTTAAAATACCAGCATTGAGCTTGATTTTGTGTGAAAATGGAACATCAATGGATGTTGCCAACCATCATTTTCCTGGTAGCTTTCCCATTTTCAATGGCACAATTAGCTTCATCTGAAACCAGATTTCTATTCCAAATTCAACGGTTTCTTGAATATCCACCAGCCCTTGAACAATGGAACAAATGGACAAACTTTTGTACGTTGCCACCAAATCCTTCTCTTACACTTGTCTGTTCAAGTAATCACATCAGTGAACTAACCATTGTAGGGAACAAAAGCTTTGCAGTTTCTGAGCAGACTCTTTCTGATAAGTTCTCACTTGAATCATTCTTCACTGTCTTGACCAAGCTTTCAAGTTTGCAGAAGCTGTCATTGGTTTCTTTAGGATTATGGGGTCAGTTACCCGCGAAAATCAGCCGGTTTCGATCCCTTGAAGTACTGGATATTAGCTCAAACTTCATATATGGTGACATCCCTCCATCAATATCAAGTTACCTGAGTTTAAAAAGTCTTGTGTTGAGTAATAATTTGCTCAATGGGAGTGTTCCAGATCTAAGTGCTCTATCAGTGCTTGAAGAGCTGGACTTGAGTAGCAATTTTTTGGGGCCTGAATTTCCATCTTTAGGCAACGATCTTGTATCTGTTCTTATTGGGAACAATTCTTTGAAATCTGAAATTCCACAAGATTTCAACAAAATGAATAGGCTTCAAGTTCTTGATTTGTCATCCAATAACCTCATTAGATCAACCCCTTCATTCTTGTTTTCCATGCCATCAATTCAGTACATTAGTCTGGCTAAAAATCAGTTAAGTGGGGTACTTGCCGCAGATGTTTCATGCAACATCAAACTTGGTTATGTGGACATTTCAAATAACCTATTAACTGGGAAATTACCTTCTTGTCTAGCATCAAATGTCGGAAACAGGACATTAATTACTCTGTGGAATTGTCTGTCAAACACCACCTCGGGGTATCAGAGACCTACTTCTTTCTGCCAAAAAGATGATGCACTAGCTGTTCATCCTTCGGCAAGAATCCAGAAGGAGCAACCGGTGATGAAACTGGGTACTGTAGTTGGTATCATTGGGGGCATTGTTGCAATCTTAGGCGTCTTGGGGTTCTTGTTTTTGGCAATCATGAAAAGGGCACAAAGAAAAAGAGGCTGTGAGTACAAATATGATGATGTTGTGATCCAGAAAACTTATGGTCCCGGATCCTCGATCGCAAGTAAGTCCCCCAATCCTTTTTTTCTTTAGCATCTAGAAATAGTTAGAAAGTACTTGAGTCAAAAGCATAACGAATATTTCATAGCATAACGGGATGAATATTTCATATTTTAACATCTCTCGCACCTCAAAAAGAGATTCAAATATATGTTCCAAAATTAAATATTCGAAGTTGCATGTATTTTGGTGGGGTATCGGGTTGTAAAAGCCTAAAAAATAACATACAAGATCGGATTATTTAAATATAAAGGAGAATGTGAACCAGTGCTTTTAAATTGTAATCTTTATTATGATGTAAAGTTAAAAATCTACTCTTTAAAAAATCCGAGTTCATGGGAGTGGCAACTAATACAAGTTGATTGATGCAACCCGGACGAAACGGACGAGTCGGGTCAGAAACTCTGCCGGGTAAACTATCAGGATATTGAAGGAAATAGGAGTTTAGACGCCGGGCTTGGATCGTAACTTCTCGAGCTCCTTGGAGGATCTGTGAATAAGAAAATAACCACGTGAATGGGCGCCGGAGGGGAGTCCGGCGTGGCCACTCCGATGCTTAAGTCAGCAGGGTACTCAAGCAATAAAACCAATGTAGCCAAGTGATGGCTGTGATGATTGGTGTGTAGTAAATGAGAGTATTAAATGTGAATCAATATCTCAAAGATCGTATATGCAAGTAAAGGACCTGATATTTATAGTAGAGGATACAATGATGACCTCGTTCTTCGTGTGAGAGCATTAATTATAATAGGGTGGCTGATTATACCCCATTGTTCTGACATGTCAAATCGCACACTTGTCACATCCAGGCCACTTGATTCATTGACCACTTGTAATAATGTCAGAGATAAATCGGCTATAAACACTGTTGATCGGCGGCATTAAATACTTCACTCATATCGAAGTGAGCAGGGTGAGGTATTCCTTGGGATTCCTTATAAGAACATAAATGTATAACTTCTCAGAGAGGTTCTGCTTCGGGTGATCTCGTGGCCTGGCCTCTGATTGACCGGCCCTTCCGTGGGTTCTTCCAGCCACTTTCTCGTTATCCTGGGTAATTTCATGACTCGGGTGCCGATCCGTCCGATTACTTTATTGGTATGGTCAGAACCTTTTATTCTCCTGACCCGGGCATTAAACCATGGATATTATCCATGACCTGAGATATCTCGGGGCATCATCATTGATAGTTTACCATCCATGAATTTGAATCAAGAAATTTTCATCGCATGTCATCGGGAAATATACCGCAGACAGGTCAAATGGCATCGCCGGGACTGCCACCATATCATGTGTTCACGTTAGAGGAAATTAAGGATGCAACCAACAATTTCGATACAAATAATCTCGTGGGAGAAGGATCACAGGGTCAGGTGAAGAAGCTATTTTCTCGTGTGTGTGTTTGATGTGAGTGAATATGTAAGCTTGTGCCAGAATTCAACTCGTTTATTTATTTATTTTCAACAGATATACAAAGGTAGACTCAGAGATGGATCATCAATCTTAGTGAAGTGTATCAAGCTAAAACAGAAGTATTCACCAAAAGCTCTGCAGCACCACATGGAAGTTGTATCGAAGCTGAGGCACAGCCATTTAGTCAGCGTTCTCGGGCACGGCATTGCCACGTACCCAGACCATCCAAACACGACCAATACAGTGTATATCTTCCTCGAAAATATAGCCAAGGGGTCGTTGAGGGATCACCTAACTGGTACTCAACTTTTAAAACTGATATTTTGAAATGCATATTCTTGAAGAAGGTACGGAGGAACACTTATTCACATTTGGCAGATTGGAGAAAAAGGGAAGTTCTGAAATGGCCACAGAGAATGGCAATCACTATGGGCATTGCCAGGGGTATTCAATACCTGCATACAGGAGGAGTTCAAGGAAACAACCTGAAAATCGAAAATATACTGTTAGATGAGAGTCTCACTCCTAAAATAAGCAGCTATAAAATAGCACTTCCATCTAAGGTAATTCATTTATGTGGTTAAATTGGTATATTTCTGCGCATATAAATTATAATACATCTATATTTATGTAGGCCAACAAGTAAGAGTAAGCAAAAAATTCGTACTGGCTCATTTTAACATATGGAAATTGCAGGTTGGTGCAGAAAACTCACTTGATAGCAAGGACACCTCAAATCAGTTACGCCTTCTTACCCTTTTTAAGTCTCATTTTCCTGGATACTTCCTCAGTTTTTCGAAATTGTTGTTATGAATTGGCATGAAGGTTCAAACGATTGAACGTTGGTCCATATTTTTCGTGTTAATGAGTTTAATATCGCATCTTGAAACAAATGTAAGAGTTGAGATAAAGCAAGCATAACATGATAATCTCACACGATGCTCCATATCTAGCAGTGAAGATCCAGAGAAGGAAGACATTTATCGACTGGGAGTTATCCTAACCGGAGTTATCACTGGTAGACCAATACAATCTAAGAGTGAATCCGATGACCTTAAGTATCAGGTGGTGCAGCTGCCCTAGGCAATTAGGCCGAATTTTCCACTTTCTCACAAAGGATTACTGAACTTTAGCATGTGTTGATTCATTTACAGATAGAGAGGATCTTGTCAGAATCACCATCGAAACTACGAGACTTAGTCGACCCCTCTATGTGTGGAACTTCTGCATATGAATCCTTGAAAACGGTTGCACAGATCACTGTAAACTGCCTATGCAAAGATCCAATAGGGCGACCTACGGTTGAAGACGTACTTTGGCATCTGCAGTATTCAGTTCAAGTTCAAGAGGGTTGGACAAACAGTGGAAACCTCAGTGGAAATATTAGTGGAAACCTTGATACAAAGTTGTAAAGTTCCATGCCAATAATATTCTGCTGTAATAATTCTTTCAATTCAAAGTCATCCTGGGACTTGGACTTCATATGCTGTTTCAGTTGCTCTAGTATGTAACTAATATTGAAAATTTTAAATTAAGATCTCTTGGGTAATTATCATTTCCACCAGTTAGGCAATTATATGCATTTACAAGGTAATCGAACATCAAAATTTTCTCATCATTCGAGGTAAGACCACGATTCTAAAACAAAACGTTCCGAATTTATTGAGGATATTACTTTGACATATCACGTACACCTAAGTAAAAGAAAAGGGTATTTCCCCAAACCTTAGTCTGGTCGATGTACTCATACAACAGAGAAACATTACCCAAAATAAGGAGGGACAAAACAAATTTACAACAGTAGAAAACAAAGATAAGAATGGCGAAAAAGAGAAGAGGCCATCCTTTGCTTAACTAGCAACCTCAGGAGCGAAGTTTTCCTCCTATCTGCTCCACTCATAGTCGACAGTAGAATTCGCATTGTTTAGACGACTCATCTCTTCAGGTCTTGTCAAGTTTGCAAGTGTATGCCAACCCAAAAGGTATGGCAAAATGAACTGCAACGACATCAAATGAGAAGTGGTCATTATAAATGTAGTACATGTTTGTGCAGATTTAAAACGGTCAACCATATGAAAAAATTTAACACGTAAAATGCTCCCGCGTGACTCACGATCAAAGCTGAAATGGCCAAACAGTTTATTGCATAAAGGCCGGATTGATTCCAAGCAAATAATAAAGGTCTTAAAGAAATTCTTATGGCTCCTACCAGAATGGCAATCAATAGGGCAATGATATAAATTCCGCAAATACAACATGTTAAGGGAATTGAATAATGGACAAAGCTGCGACTTACATTGAATGATGTCACAAGGACAGCAAACTCTGCCTTAGTGATGGGGATATAAATATTCTCGTCCACATTTATAAGCTTGTTTTGAACACCTTTAAACCATCAAACAATCTCACGATCAAAAGGCTTAATATGAGAATATACTGTACTCTCAAAAAGTTCGTGACATGATTTTAAGATATATGTCATTACTGAGATTGAAGAAGTGTCCAGAACCATCAGGCAAGGGCTCCACTTTCAACACTTTCCTCACTTTGCCTTCTTCGCTGCACAAGTTAACTCACAAAAGACATTTACGAAGACATAAATTAATTTAGTCCTTTACAACAAGTCTTTAACAATGGCTTGCAAGGTGCCAGAAGTGAAAGACTAATTAAATTAAAGTGCTAGGTCATATTGTTTCAAAAGTGTTATGCAAATGAACAATCCACAGGCGACTCTATGCTGCTGCTATGCACGAGTTATTGACCTAAGCAAGAAACTAGTGAACACAAAATAACAAAACTCTAAGATTTCATTAATAAAAATCAGATAGTATGTACAGAAGGATGGTATAATCTGACCTTCTTCCTTTATTAGGATCATGAAAAAATTCACAAGAATCTCGAGGCCCAAGGCTGATAATGTTTCCTATTTCAGTCACGGACAATGAGAATAACTGGAAATAAGCAAAACCAAACACTATTAAAGAAAATCCAGGCCAAGGTCAACAGCATACATTACATCCACCTTTCAAAAAATCCACATGGTGAGAATCGTGGTTTTATTTAGTTTTTGTTTGTCTCGAAGCAATCAAAACAGATATGCCACAAGGAAAAGTTCCAAAATATCACCTTTTAAAATGTGATATCGATTATTCTCAAGAAAGTTGAGCGTTAAAAATTGGGTCCAATGTGCACACTTATCCTGATATGGTTATGTAAACATCTTGTTGAATAAAATTATTGCAGTTTGGCATTCATATAATGATGAATACAAATGCATAAACATTTAATATTAGATGATGATGAAATAAAATCTCTTTTCTTCTCTCTGGTTATTTTCCCATCCTCTCTGTTTTCTTTGGCACACTCTCGACCTCCCCTTTACTTCTCAATTTTTAGGAATAAATCACTCACTCAATGAACAAATTCTCGACGCATATTTGGATTATATCATACCTACGCATGAGTTCCCTCGTGTATAAAAATAAAATAACAAAGTAAAAGTACATTTACCTGCTTTCTACTCCAATCATATTGGCGCATGCCAGCTGCAGGAGCAAACTGGAGCAAAACAAAACCCTCCTTTGATAGTTTGAACGCCCCAGACTGAACCATAAACCAACTATTACGAATAAATCAATATAATCAGACAACAAAAGAAATGGCATATAACAAGAGCTCAAAACCACTAGAAGGCTCAAGAAATATACTTCTAAAGGCGAGAACTCTGGAGGGCGTGGCTCCACCGCAAGAGCAGATTTCCCTTTGTATATAGTGTACCCTACATATACCCTTGGTGGCGATTGTCCTGCTACATACGTTTCAAAATTAAAGGATTCTGTTTCATTTTCTATCAATCAACAAGAAGCAAAATTTCTCAGTTTCTGTTAGATTACTAAAAATGTGCATACGCCTCATTCTTAGAACAATTTATACACCCAGTTCATGTTGCCTATTCGTCATAAGTAAAAAAACAAGGCAATAATAACTCGAAGATAAACAAAAGCTGAACATGTTATATTTCTATTAATTTTTTAGGTTAAAAAATGTTGTAAAACCAGAAAATATGCGTACATGATTTGCCAAACTAAACTCCTCTTCGACAGAAGATTTTGAAAGTCGTACTTCTTTTAACTTTTAGAAACACAGAGGAACGAATCAACGTAGACAAGCTTCATTTGATTAAATTAAGCAAAACCACTAATAACAACCAAAAAGAACATAAATCCAAATATAAAGAAGATAATCCTGTCTGAACACGCAAAGGAGAAAGCCTACTATATGAGACTGTGAAATGGAAATAAACAAATGAAAATTTAGTAACACCTCACCAGAAGAAGGTAAAAAGGTTCTATAGCACTAAAGTTTAAAACCAAAATTATGTATACCAAAGGATACATGAAAAAAAAAGACCAATGAAAAAAAATTAAACAAGCATAGCATTAGCATCTAAACCTAATATATGCCAAAACATAAAGAAAAAAAACAACCAAGATTAAAGTCGGCTCTCAGTTAATTATAGATTATACAAAAATGATTTTCTTAAAATAACAACGCTAAAGCCTACAAAGGTGGTCTGAAATAGCCAAAAGGGAGCTGCCCCAGCAAAACCCACAAAGCAAAATCAAATCTTGAAACCACTGCTACAGAACAACAAACGGTCAAACAAAAGTACTTCACACTTACCAGGCTGAGAGGGAGAAGGAGATTCATATGAAGAAAACCTCCGCTGCTGTTGCTGTTGCCGTTGTTCTTGAGGTGTAAGGTATTGAGATTTAACACTAAAAGATACATTTGTAGAGCATTTTCCATATGGGGCGGTGAGAAAAACGTCATTTTTTCGTCTGGTGACAAGAATAGAGGTGGGTATGGTGGAATTACAAGAGGAAAGTTTTTGGGGGTTTTGAATTGAGAGTCTTCCTCTTCCTCCTGGTGCAGTTATATTGAGGCTAAGCATTTCGCTCAAATTTCAAAACGTTGTCTTGGCATACATGAGGAGGGTTTTGTGAGGTTTTTGAGGAAGAGGTCCCGAACTTGAGAGGGGCTCGGTGGAAAGATTGTCGAAATGGCACGTAGTGAGTGTGCGTTCGAGAGGAGAACGATAAAACGATCCTACTTCGACCGTCGAAACTTTTCTTAAAAGCGTGCTTTTATGGGTTTTTTTAAAACGATCTTTCGTTTTTTTATTTTGTCATTTGGGCTGCGTTTGGTAGGGTGATAAGGTGGATTTATGAATTTTTAACTCACTTTATCCCATGTTTGATACAATTTTTATTTAACCAAGTCAATCCCTCCTATGAATATTATATATTAATTGGGATAAAATAATCACTACTCACCCCTTAGTATTATTTATCATACTTTTAATCCATCTTATTTTTTCAATTTTACCCTTCTATTAAATCCAAACTCACCACCACTTCCCTTCACCGACCGCCGACCGACCATCCCGCCGTCGACCACCGACGGCCGTCGCCCGACGCCGTCGACTGTCGCCGACTCCGCCGGCCGCCTCCCGACGCCGTCGACTGTCGTCGACTCCGCCGGCCGCCTCCCGATGCCGATCACCCCTCCAACCCCCGCCAGCCGTCGCCCGACGCCGCCGCCACTGCCGACCACCCCCTCCTCCTGCCGGCCGACCCCCGTCGCCGCTGCCTCCCTACCCGTCGACCACCACCGCCGCAATAGTGGGAGGACAATTTTGTCATTTTATCAAAAGATTATTATTTATCACATTCTTAATAATAATACCAAACATAATATTATGTTATCATTCGGTCTGATTGTCCAAGCTTTAACAAATAGACAGACAGGTAGATAGATACAGTATTTATTACTAAATTTATATAAGTTATATATTGATCAAATCATTAGTACATATTGATGTTCTAAAATTGCAATCTTATAACACATTACTAGTCCAAAACTTGCAGAAATCATACATTGAATTTTAAAACATTACAGGTTATTATGATTCAATCACGACAAAGAACAACAATAGTGTGTCTTTTTCTTTGTAATGAACTACATGTTTATTCACCAATTGAAGATTCTAGAATTAAGGAAATGAAACGGTTTGGAAAAATAAGATTAACATGGCCTGCCTCTGATGCACCTGAGGGCACCGGCGTAACGAGTCAGCCTCCCTACAAATGAACCAGGCTTGAACCTGATGGTATTTCTCGCTGTCAACGGATTTCTTGTCATTGGAGGCCCTGATTCTGTGAAGAAGGCTCCGTTCATGAACAGATCGCCCTCGGACCGCCATTGCCATTTCATCCATTCGCTCTTCGGAGCATAGTCCCTCTTGGTTACCTATGCGCATGGGATTCACATTTTAGGACTCCCGTTAGACATAGTGAAAATGACAAGTTGATACGTTTATGTTTTTTTTTTTGTTACCTCTTTGATATATCGACCGTTTGAGGCTCTGAATCGGTTTCCTTGGCTAAGAATGGTGGGATGTGCGCTACCGCCGATGGCGTACAGTTCCCAGTGGGAGTAATCGTTGTTGACGACATGGAAGAAACCCCATCGGCACCGTGGCATTCTCTGGATCAAACCCACTCCGAACCGGTTGAAAGCCACCGTGACTTGCATGATTGCATCTTTAGCATCGCTATCATGTGCACCCAAGAGCATCACCTGCAGAAGCCCGAATCATGGGAGGTACGTGGCTCGATAATAATTTTATATTTCAAATATATATAGTAGAAAAAGGACAACGGTGACGGCTAATGAATCGGAGGCGATCCAACTTACATCATTATGGTGGTTGAATTTGCAGTTGGAGATGGTTATAGCAGTGGAAGCCTCGATCACATCAATAAGTCCATCTGTAGCTTTAGATAAAGAAACATGATCTATCCATATATTGCTTGAACTATAAACCGATATGGCATCTCCATCGCTCCTAGTTCGGAAACCAAGGTGGTTAATCGCGTCCCGGATCAGCCCACCTGAGGCCGGAATTATGTCGTGGATCCACACATTGTGAATGATCACATTTTGGACAAATTGGAGTGTTAAGCCTGCACCAAAAGCAATGTGCACTTCTGCTCCTCTCCCATCTATGGTCTTGTGGCTGGTAAAAATTAGCTCTTGCCTTAACCTGATGATCATGTGATGAGAGAAGATGATCCATAGCGGCTCCGGTTGGATCACAGCGTGGCGGATGGTTCCAGGCTTTGGGTTGTCCACGTTGTCATCAGATGGATTGGTTACGACGTAGATTCGCCCCATTTTGCCTCCTGTGGTGTGGTGTCCGAAGCCTCTGGCACAGTCGGCTAGCTTCTTCCGGTTGTTGGCCCAGTTTCGGTCGCAACGCCAACACTGGTCGATGGCGTTCGTGGCCCGGCAGCCACGTTCTCGGAGGTTCCGCCTTGTAACATTTTCGCTTGCCAACTCCCTGCATGCATTCGGCCGCGGGTAATTACATTATATATACACGGATATCTATACATATATGTTAGAACATTAAGGAAAACAATTTGTATATGAATTAAAATGACTTACTCGCCAACTAGTTGGTTAAAATCATCTGTCACCTCCTCAGGTTTAGGATTAAATGCTTTCAAAGATGCCTCAAAGGATTCCTCAGCTCTCTTCTGCAAATACTCGTCGTAGTTTGCGATTTTAGCGCTGGATCTTGGTATCATTTCGATAACTAACAAGAATCCGAACGCCACAAGGATCGATAATTTAATATAAGTTAGCGCCATTGAAGCGCCAACTACAAGTTTCGCTTGAATCTTATAATTATTTTTTTCGCACAGAACCTGAATCACTGGGAAAACTTTACCAGTGATTCGCTGTCCTTCGAAAAGATTAAATGTTGGGAACAAGTTGGTTTGTATATAATGATGGGAAAATTTTGAAGAGAAAAATAAGGATGAAACAGACATACGCCACAAGGAGTTGAAGTTGAGAAGCATGAGGCTTGAAGAATGGTGAACCAATTACCGACATATGGTGGTGGTTAATCATAAATTAACTAACTTTTATATTCTTTCTCTAAAAATATATAAATTTTATGATTAAGTATACAATTTTATGACATCAAACATTTTAAGTGTCTGGTCGCTATTTTCGATTTCACATCATTACTCTAAGGAAAATAAACCAAAAAAATAACAAACAAACAAAATTACGAGACTAAGACCCAATTTTGACTAATTAGATAACCAAATTAGAAGACATGACAACATATGATACCAGTTAAGCATGAGTAAAACTCTTGTGAGACGATTTCACGAATCTTTATCTGTAAGACGGGTCAATCCTACCGATATTCACAATAAAAAGTAATACTCTTAGCATAAAAAGTAATATTTTTTCATAGATCATCTAAATAAGATATACGTCTCATAAAATACGACCGTCTCACACGAGTTTTTGTCGTTAAGCAATTTTCTCTATATTTATAATTATATTCAAGAGACATAATCACTTAAGATAAATTGTAGCTTACTGTTTTCTTAAGTTTGATTTGACTTGAACTATACTTTGTTTTGTTTTAAAAGAATGGCAATTCGACGATATTTTAAGTTTTTAACATTTTGTTCATGATTTAATGCATAGTATCCAATTGTGGTAGATTAATTAACAACACGAGGATAGCATAACTTTATTTAATCATTTATTTACGTTTGAGTTTCTACTAATACAATTTTTTATTTTAGAAGTTATACTGATATTGTAGAATCGAGTGTTTGTCATTTTACCAAAAGTTATAGCTAGTAGTAACAGTATAACACAAATTTTTTAAATTGTACAGTAGTTCAAGTATCATGTTTCTATTGTTCTACTCAGTATGAACAATTATTACACCCAATAGATATTATTTTCAAAAATAATAATTAATATTTTAAAATTGATGTAACCAAAAATTTGTATTTTAGGTTCAGTCTGGTGAGCTAAATGATCCTTGTTGATTTGTTGCGGACTGAGTAGAACGTCAATATTGGTGCAGGCCGAGCAGAACGATGATATGGATATGCATGGATGAACAAAAGGTTATAAAAAGCCGAAAGTGTTTCCGATATAGCCTCTCTGGTGTTTAAGTCGATATTGATATCAAACTTAAGTGTGTGATAAAAGTAGTGTTAGTGACCGCATTGAGTTAATGTAAGAAATTATGAGAGATATCATATATTTATAAAGTTAAGAGGGACTAGATACCTTTTAGATGAAGAACTCACCTTTTAGATGAAGATCTCTTAGTGAGGCAATCTTGTGAAATAGTAGATTTATAGTAAGATTTGTATTGATCTTCTCTTTATCTATAGTAGATTATGTATTTAAATGTATCGTGGTATTGTTGGAGTTTTCCTTTACACTAGTTTTTCGCAGGTCTTTTGCATAAGTAGGACTTTGTATTAATCGCCATATTTATATGGTTGAGCTCGCGCTCGGATGATCATGCTCTGAGCTTGGTTGCACAAACCTTTCCATCTTGTATGACATTTTTCTCTAGCAGAGAATAGCTCGAACTATGTGTAAGGTTTTGAGTTGGGGCTTTTACCTTAATGTACCGTTTGGTTCATGGTATGAGATATATAGTATGCAGATAAGTAATATTTTGTAATAATAAAATAAATAGAAAATGATAGTTAATATAGTGTTTGATTTAATTGATTTGATTGATTAAATTTGAGATAATATGATATTACCATTTTGTCATTGTTGAAAATATTAATAGAATATTAATAATATTATTTATTAAGGGTAATATCGTAATTTTATATTATTGATTTGATTGATGTGAGATAAATTATTATGAATTTGATTGATGTGAAATAAATAATTAATAATTTGATTGATCGAGGATAATGGGCTTATCAACTTTGTAAATAGACTCGGATCTTCAGAGGATCTGGTAGGATCCAGGTCAATCGGATGTACAGATTATCAATAGCACATTCTATTTTTTTTTTGTCTAAAATAAATATGAAGTTTAGATCAAGTATTTATATTGAGATACGGCTAACTTGAGTGAAATGTAGTGATTATGACCCGTGTTTCTTCAAAATTTGTGTTAATTAAGGATAGATTTGAACCACAAAAATGAATGGTCAAGATCTTGATCCACGCACACTGTTTTTATTTGAGATTTGTGTTTGTTTAGATACCATCTGATCTATATATTATCTATATACCTATAAAAGTGTGGATAGTAGAAAAGTTTTCTCATTGTGAACGGACATTATTATCCTTCACATGTTTACTTATTTTCATTATTAGGTAACATATGTGGTAATTTCACATTTAGTCCATTAATTAATAATTAATACTAATTAACCGTATTTTATGGTTATTATTTTGTGCTTTTGACTTTCTTCTCCATGTTTTTAAATGTTTAAGCTAATTTTAAATAAACATACTATTAAATTTACTTAATATTAATATCAATTATTTTTTTCATTTTAATAATTTTCGTTCTAAATTTAATATTGATAAATGAAAAACAAAAAAAAATTAAAATAATCAATATTATTTTTAAACTAAATAAAACGAATTGAATTGAAAATAAAATTATATTTAATCAAAATTTTAAATTTATTTTGTCAAACTATTAATTTCTAAATGCATGAACAAATATAATATTTTATAAAACTAAATTTAATTGTGAATTTAAATAATATTAATCAAAAAAGTTAATAAATTTCAATCAGAAGTACATATAAAAGTGTGGACGAAGAATCGTTCATCCACATACATTGGATGAAATAATACTAGAAAAATATGTTGTACAGTTGCTAAAATGATAAAGAAATATGTAGAATATCAATCAATTTTTTCATTAGTTTTTTTTATTGTTTTTAATTAACAAAAAAGAGTAAAATTTTGAAAAAGTTAGGTACAATATAAATCTAATGTATTGACAACCTTTTAATAATAATCAATTGAATTGGAAAATATTATTATACTTAAGTAATTATATTTTATTCTAATTCAAATTTAGTAACTTTTTAATGTCCAATATATATAGAATTCATCAGTAATGTACATGATTTTATTTTTCAGACGATAATAAGAAAAACAAACCTTAAAATATAAATATATAGTGAAAACGAATTCAAATTTTCTGTTAATAGCTTCTTTTCCAATTGTGAAAGGACATAATTATCATTTACATGCTTACTTATTTTCATTATTAAGTAAGATAAGTGGTAGTTTCACATTTAGTCTATTAATTAATAATTAATACTAATTAACCACATTTTATGGTTATGATTTTGTTATTTTGACTTTTTTCCATTATCTTTCTTTCATTTTAATAATATTTAATTAAGTCATATTTCATTTAAAAAATTTATTTCATTATATATATACATATAAATGTGTGTATGATAGAAAATTTTTCTAATTGTTGTAAATAAAATTGAGTTATATTCATATTTTAGCAAATAAATCATCTACATGTTTTTAAATGTTTGAGCTATTTTTTTAAAAAGCATACTATTAAATTTACTCAATATTAATATCAATTATTTTTTTCATTTTAATAAATTTCTTGGACTTTCGTTTAAATTCTAAATTAAATTAATTATGTTATTTATTGTTCTATTTCACTATCATCTGAATTCATTCAATGAATTATTAAAAATAAATTTTAATATAATTAGATTTAAAAAGAACTTCAAAAAATTATATATATGAAGGACTCATGATAAAATATCTGAGTGCTTTGAACGAAGAGTCATTCAAATAAATTCTAAATTAAATATTGACAAATGAAAAAATAAAAAATTAAAATGATCATTATTACTTTTAAATTAAATAAAACAATTTGAATTGAAAATAAAATTATATTTAATCAAAATTTTAAATTTATTTTGTCAAACTATTAATTTCTAAATGCATGAACAAATATAATATATTGTAAATCTAAATTTAATTGTGAATTTGAATAATATTAATAAAAAAATTAATAAATTTGAATAAGAAGTACCTATAAAAGTGTTAACAAATGAATCGTTCATCCACATACATGATACATCGGATGATATGATAATAGAAAAATATTGTTGTACAATTGCTAAAATGAGAAAGAAATATGTAGAAAATCAATCAATTTTTTCATTAGTTTTTTCCCACTAATTTTGATAATAAATAAAATTAATTGAATGATTAATTGTTTTAATTACTCTCATAGATTCTATTTTATTTAAGTCTCCTCATATTTATATATTATCAAATAGTACTCAATCATAACAATAATGTCATGACATTTTATTTGTATTTGTAGAGTTATTTACATACAATTATATAATGACAATTATATTGACAAAAAGGTAAGCACACATTAAGTAAAAAAATCAATAAACACTTAATTTGAAAATAAAAATAAAAATTGAGCTTATTCACAAATGTTATCACAATTGATACGTTTTCAGCTTATTTTTCTAAAAAAAAAAAAATCAATGACGGCATCTATTATATGTATAAAAAAAGTAGAGTCAAATGGTACATAGATAAAATTATTATGAAATTGTTTTAAAAAATGACACAAATAAGTAAAAAAAGAGTAAGAGCAAGATATTCCTACAAATAATTATTAGTATAATGTTAACATAACTAAATTGGAAGTTATGTTGGTGTAGAGTAAGTCTCTTGTGAGAAGATTTCGCGAATTTTTATATGTGAAACCAGTCGACCTTACCGATATTCACAATAAAAAGTAATGCTCTTGTAATAAAACTTAAAATGAAAAATTGTTGTCACATGTTCTTAATTATTCTAAATTATAAGTAAGTATTATTTTAGATTTTCAAGATGTAATTTTTACATTTTAGGAACATATTTATCAATTAATTGATGTAATGAGTAGATAAATATCAACATCATTTACTAAAATATTTTCTTTCACTCTTATATTGCTTAATTAATTAAAATATATTCATATAATTCTATTTACACTCTTATATTGCTTAATCAATTCAAATCATTTCACATCATTGTATTTGTATTGTTATTTTAGTTCAATTTAGTACTTAATCCGATAGATCATTATTCCAAATTCTTATAATTTGTTTTGATCTATCTTTTTCCGAACGAAATGTTGTTTGATTGATTTGATCACGTTATGCAAAGATTAAAAATATTTTTACTATTAATTTATTTTTTAGTTATTTAAAATATGAGTTCACGTGCGGATGCACGTGCTTTTTTGCTAGTATCAATAAAAGTGTGGATAAAGGGCATTGTTTTTCAATTGTACAATGACAAAATTAACCTTCTATACACACTTCAAGAATAGAATGTAACTCCTATATTAGTTTTATCAAATAACTCATATTTATACTATATTTAAATTTTTTATCTTTTTAATTTTTTCTCTACATTTTTCCAATGATTTTATTGTAATTAAATTATATTTTTAGTGCAATTTCTAATTAAAAAACTTATCTATAACAAATATATATGTTATATGCATAATTATTTTATTAAAGTGTATAACTAAAAAATTATATGTGTTGCTTGTAAAATCAATCATCAATCAAAATTTTTAATATGTAATTCATGAAAAGAGATTTAATGAGCAATGAAATGACTCTAAATTATTTTCTACTGTAAAAACATTATATGATATAATTCTTATAATAAATATAATTATAATGATCATTGATTAGCATTTGTCAAAGTACCAGAATTTTTACATATGATATTTAATATCTTTATTTAATTATTTTGAAATCAAACTAATTAATTCATACATACAAAAATAACATTTTTTATGCAATTTTATTTCTTTTGTATATTTCAAATTTTAATGGTGAAAATCATACCAATATTTAAAAATCTATATTTAATAATTATTATATGAGTTTATTTGATATTTACCATATAATCTTATTTGAATGTACATTTGTTTACATATGTTGATTTATTTATTATTTTAAAACTTATTTAACAAGAAATTAATAGTCATCAATGTTAGTCTATGAAAGATCGATGTATAGAATTTATTATCTATGATATAGAATTGTAAAAATAAAAAGTAAAAAAATTCTTTAGGAAGTTAAATTAAATATTATGAGTTATATTTTACTATCAATATTGTTTTAATATTGTTTTTATGAGTTAGTCACAGTGATTTTAAATTGATAATTATTTGTCTTTAGTATGCTTTGCTTTTGTAGATTATGATTTATACATTGATAAAAATCTATAATTTGGTTGATTTTTAGGTTATTATGCTTTATACGTGATATTTGAATATATAATTTTTTTAAAAAATTTGTTTCAGTTCATTTGTTCTGTATATTATGTTCATTACAATTTATTATATAACATAAAATCAACTGCTTGAATTTTAATTTGGGAAACAATTTTGAAAATAAGTTATATAAGTTCTTATAAATCATCTAATATGATAAGAAACTCAAATAAATAACAAAATCATTCAAATTGCTTTTTAGAAAATCAAAACTTTTTAATTTTTAAAATATAATTGATATTACGTGCAACACACGTACATCATGCTAGTCCATTAAAATGTATAGTTAAGACCCTGATCCAAACATGATGTACTTCTCCTGGATCTATGTTTGTTGGGAATTTTGTGTTTGTTCAGACGTCGTATGAATCATTGCAATGAACGACCATGATTTTAATTGGCACACTCTTCTTTCCAATCATTGGATGAGATCACGGACAGCCGAGATCTTGCGACCATGTACTTTCCCATCATATGGGAAGAGCCAAAATTTTGATTTAGTGTAGTCAACAATATACTATAATTAATAAAAGAAAGAATGTAAAATCTTATAATCATAAAGAATTACTAGCCTTCAAGCCCTTGAAACTAGTGAGTGGCTTCTTCACCAAGGATTTGAAAAGATCTATGGTTTTTAGCCCTGGATGAAAGTGTTGATCGGTAGATCCGGGGTCACAAAAGGGACTTTTACTACCCTTGCATTGAACCGGTGAAGGGTGGATTATTTTGAGTCTCCTGCTCATTGTTCTCATTATTCTCATTATTCTCGTTCTCCTGGTTTATCCCACGACCTTTCCCATGGCCAACAGGTATCTCTCTTCCTCTTACCAAATTATATTTGTTTATTCAATTTTTCACATGTGGTGTCAATTGATGCAACCAAAAAATTTTACCTTGAGTTTGGTCTACTAAGCCAAATAATTCTTTTTAATTTGATGTGAATCGAGCAGAACATCAATATGGGTGTAGGTCGAGCAGAACGATGATATTGATCTTCACAGACAAACAAAAGTTACATGGTGTCAAAAGTGTTTCTGACGTAGCACATCCGATGCTTAACTCGGTACTGAGACCAAACTTAAGTGTGCGATAAAAAGTAGTGCTAGTGATAGCAATGAATGAATGTAGAAAAATATGAGAGATGTCTAGTATTTATAGAGTTAGAAGGGGCTAGGCTAGATATCTTGTAGATGAAGATCTATTAGTGATACAAACTTGTGAAACACTAGATTTGCACCAATATTTGTACTGACATGCCCTTATGTTTAGCAAATTATATATGTTAAATATATCGTGATAGCATTGGAGTTTTTTTTTATTTAGATGAGTTTTATCAGGTATTTTGCATTAGTAGGACTGTGAATTAACCGTCATATTTATTTGGTTTCGGCTCGGATGATTAAGTTATGAGCTCGATTGCTCGGGTATTTCTATCTTGTATGACTCTGATAAACTCAAACCTGATTCGTGCCAAATTTGATACATGTTAAATTATGCGGGAAAAATTTTGAAAATAAAATATTTGATTTTAATTTATAAAGTAAAAGATTTTATGTAAGTCTAGAAATTCGAACGACGTAATCTGACTGCATGTAAATATAGAGTTTTATTAAAATGTTTATTTGATTATTTTCAAATGTATGTTTATGACATGAATATTTGCTTTTATTTCATGAATTATTAGTTTGTATTTAATTGGGGTTTTAGCAGTATTCCACGCTCGAACGAGGGACAGAGACTGGAGACAGTTAAGGAAAAATATTTTTATCAAATAATTATTTTTAATATTTAATATATGGTGAATTTTTATGGAATTTTCAAAGTGGGCTTTTTAAGGTATTTTTACACATTGAGCCATATTTTAAACCAGTAGGCGATTTTTAGCAAAGCGTAGTAATTTTTGAGGGTTCGAGTAATATTTTTGAAAACAAATTAAAAAAAATATTTTATGAGTGTGTTATTGGGCTGGTTGGCCTATTTTATTATATTTTTGAGCGTAGACTCCTACACATGTTATTTTTAAAAAAACCGAAGCCCAAGACCCCATTTTTGTCACTTCACTAAAACCTATCCCAAACCTTAACATTCACGTCCCACCTCTTCAGCAGCCACTCGTGAGTTCCGGCGACAGGTTTTATTGAGTGTTATAAGAATTTTCATAAGAAACGTTGCCCCGTTCCTTCGATGTCCGTCTCTCGCATCTTTTACGTGTTTTTTGAGCATACAAACGCAAAGGCATGCCCGATTCCATTCTTTTCTCATAGATCACATCATAATACGTGTTTCGAAATGTGCGCATGATATATTGAGGATATAGTGTTAGGCATCAATTTTACATGAATTCTACACGAAAATACACATTTTTCTTGTCATGCTTCTCACGTTTCTTGACTTATATTGAAGGGTCTGCCAAGACTCGAGGTTTAGGAGTGATCTGATAGTACATGAGCGTAGGTGCTACTCTTGAGATCGATGCAAGTCTAAGGGAGAACCGATGGAATCTTCAAGTTTTGGGATATAGGTTGGCTCGATCGGGTGATACGATGGGTACAACAGTGCAAGGGTCGTTCGAGACCTTGGATCAGTCACTGGTGGGTCTGAGACGTGGTCCAGGATGTCTCGAGTACGGCTAATAATGGGCTAGGGGCAGATCGAATGAGTTGTGGTTAGACGGGATCGGTTCTGTGGCGTTCGGGTGAAAATTGCTCAATAGCATGCATGGGGCTAGGGCCTCGGCTAGGTCTATCCAGGAGAGTCCAAAGGTGGTCTAGGAGAGGTTCGTTCGAGTCTAGTCCGGGCTGGTTGGGAGTAGGGTAGAGTTTGGCTTCGAAAGCCGATTTTGGGATTTTCCCGCAGGGTTGGCGCCGCGGCCTGCCCCTGCACAAGCGTCGTGGCCCTAGTACATGGCACCTAGGCGCTTACCAAGTGCCGCAACGCTACACTGCCATCGCCTAGGCGCTAGTATTGTACGTGTCTTTTGGAATTTTTGTGTATATTGTTCGTTTTGTGGTTTCCAATAAGTTATACCCATATGTCTATGGTTATAAATGGTTTAAGTTGAGTCATATAGAGTTTGGTTAGGAGTTGTTGAACTATGGTTAAAATTTTATCAAGTCCCGGGTTAATTCGGGTTGAACGGGACTCCGGTCTAAACCCTGAAACGAAATATAGAGGTTGATGCAGGAGTTCGGGAAACGCTTAAGGAAATGATTAGAAGTATGTTTAAGGAGTTTGATAAGCTTGAGCGGGTCGGGTTAGCAGTCTTAGCAATGTTCTGATAACTGAAAATGCATGATTAAAATGTATATGTTAATTATGAATGTGAACTTTTATGAAAATGCTGATAAATACGTTGCATGCTTGTTTTTAAGAAAATGTACCTTTATGCATGAATTTTATAAGTGATAAATTCGATGACATGTTTTTGAAGGAGGTGAGTTGATTGTGACTAATACGAACACGAACATGTAAGGCCAAAGCTCAGTGGATGGGTAAAATTGTCGTTGATGTCACCCCGTCGGCTACCACGGTTATACGTAGATGGATCAATCTACTTAGAGCTAATACGAAAAGTCACCACTAATGATCTGAATTCAATAAAAGAAAATGAATACGTATATAATGATATGATGTGACATGATTTGAACATGTTTAAGTTCATGTTTTTAATGATCAAGAAACTTATTTTAATTATAATACTTCTCATTGTTGCGTGATATGTATATGTGCTTTTTATTACAGTTCATGTGTGTTGAGTCTTTAGACTCATTAAGTGTGATTGATGCAGGTGATCATGAGGATGTGGAAACTGGAAACACTGAAGATTTAGTAGACGGAGCTGGGGGTGTACTTGATAACCTGAGGACCTTGCATTCTTTCGTATAATACGATTATGAGTCATGAGTCTAAACGTTATGTTGAAATGATTTTGAAACTTGTTTTATGCTGTTGAATTGTCAGATTTTTGGTATTAGGCTCGAGTTTCTCTCTTAAAACTGATGATTAGGAGATTGAATACATTTTAAGATTTTATTTAACTGCAGTTATTTTTATTCAGTGATCATATGCTTTAAAACGCATGATTAACTTATTTATATGTTTAGGAGTGTGTATTTTCGGTCATATTTTTTATAAAAAAAATATTTCAGTAGTATTTTAAGTAACAAACGTTATATTTTATTGAACATCAAGCTTTCAAAAAAATGGTAGTAAACTACTATATTCTTTGGCGATTTTATCATAATAATAATGATTTTTAAAAAAAAACATAGAGAGAGAGAAATGAACTGGAATGATCTTAAGGGTTCGCTTGGTTTGTAGGACGGGATAGTTGAATGATTAATAATTTGATTGATAAATGTTTGATAGGATAAGATATATAATTTGGGTTATATATAATATCATGTGTGGTGCAAATTTAAGAAGAGTGATAAAATCATGTCAAATTTATTAATGACCAAAATACCCTTAAATGTTATATTTTAATTTATTTGCCATAATTGTTCACTTCTCCCCTAAGCTACCGTCTGTATCCCAAAAAATGAAAACCCTCTCCACATTGTTCTTCCTTCAAGATCGTAAGTCGAGGTCAGATCCGTGAAAGATATGAACCGAAGATTCACCGGTAAGCATGAACATGGTCTTCTCGTTTACGAAACTAACGTTCTACGTGCTTGACGACGTCGATCGGCGCTACATCTCGTGCGATGTCGTATTAAAAGACATACCATAAAAATTGTACGGACCATCATTTGGTGTAGCAGCAGGAAAATTCTAATGTTATGACGTCTACGGTCCATTTTGCACACGTACTTACCAAATGCAACCGAAAATTAGAACGAGCCAAGAAATAAATAACGAAAGCTCACAAGCATGGTTAATAAAGTTGTAACTCGTGTATATCAGTTTATGAAGCTTTAGGAAAAAAATCTACAATTTACAAAACAAGATTTTTGTTGTACAACAGCCCAACACAGATTCACAACGAATGTCTCATACAATGTCACATGATAAATTTTTGTACAGGATTTACGCAAAAAAAAAGGTTCAAAATTACAGTACAAGAACCGGAAAAAAAACGACAACAGAACACTACTAGGATATGTACAACACATTCGTACTAAACAACGATCACGTGAAACACGAAATGTTCATCAGTCGTTAGTTTTCCTTAGGTTTATCTACTCTGAAATACGTTATGCATGACATACAAAACCAATAATCACACATAGCTTCAAAGTTGTAATTTATCGAGTTTTACCTTCAAATAAACTTGAAAATTGAACAGATCGGACTTAGAAATGAGGATTTTTGGTTCACCACTTTCGATTTCTAAGGTACTGCGCATCCATCAGTTCTTCAGAAGAAAGAAGGAGAATGACGTGTCCGTAGGCCACTTGCAATTTTTTATTTTAGAAACAGGGGTATTTTGGTCAATAAACTTTATGAGAGCAGCAGGATAAATACTATCCACAATAAATGCATGGATTTGTTGTCCAAAGAGAACAATAAAGTTTGTCTGACTAATAGTCAATATCACATTTATAAATGAAAGCAAACGAAGGATAACTAAACCATCACACCTTAGTTTAACCAAACTGAGCCTTAATGTTTCGTATTGGATTCCTCTCCCCGAGTTCACGCGGGTCCCTGGTTCAGTCCCCTCGTACGTTCATCTTTGTTTTGTTTTGTTTTGTTTTTGTTTTTGTTTTTTTTAACTTTCTTGCCATAAAATTATTTTCTCCTAATTACAGTGCTCACGTTTCATTAACGCTGTTAGGATTAACTTATTCTAAGCTAAAAATCCTTTAACTTTGCATGATTGTACACGATATCTGAAAACTCTTAGAACCTTTTTTTCCGTAGAATTTTAGAGATTTAAGATTATATAGCCGTAAGAAGCTCGTGCATCTACAGTTGTTGATGGGTATCCACTAGAAAGTTTCGTTTATTTCAATCGGTGGTTTAATTGGGATATTTGTAGTTTGTGTTGTGTGCGTTCTTTTTTTTCCTTCTTCATCGTCGTTTCTCAGAAGAAATATCTATCTTGTTCTTTTGTTGAATGATCATTCAATCGCGGAGTTCCACTATAGTTGAGGCACGGTGACCTTATTTTCTTGTTTTTTACATTTAAGTTGAAATCCACGAGGATTCTTTGAATTGGACAATTTGTTATTTTTTTCACATTTTGTGTTTGCTTGGTTCATGGTTTTTCTATTTTTTGATGAACTTGGTATTTTATGGGTTTGTTCGATGGGCCGAAACTGAAATTCTTGAGATAATTAAGTTTTTTTCTAGGTTTAAGGTACAAAACACATGGGATTGCTCTTTGATCATAAATATTCAGTTTTTGAGGTAAGGTTAATATTTTTAATATGGAATCACAACTGGGATTGATTGAACAATCATTTGATTTGAGATACACAGGATGGGTGAGGGAAACACTTAATGAATTGCCTGATAGTTTCACCATAACTGACCCTTGCATTTCTGGACACCCAATCGTGTTCGCCTCGAATGGGTTCTTGAACATGTTTGGTTATTCGAAAGATGAGGTGATTGGGAGGAATGGAAGGATGTTTCAGGGGCCGGAAAGTGATAAAAGATCGATTATGTTGATTCGGGAGGCGATTCGGAATGAGAGGGCTATGGAGATTAGTTTGTTGAATTATAGGAAAGATGGGACACCCTTTTGGATGTTGTTTCAAATATGTCCTGTTTATTGTAAGGAGGATGGTAGGGTGATTCATTTTGTGGGTATCCAAGTGCCTATTTCGAGGAAACCAAGGATTGGAAATCTGAGTGAAATGAATTTAAGTGAAGATGGTGGAGGAATTTGTGGTTCCATGTTCAGGTGTTGCAGAAGAGAGGTGTGCTCGGATTCGGCCTTGGAACTAGCACATAATTCAGCTTTAGGATCTATATTAAGTCATGATGATAGAGGTTTGCTTTTGATTTTGTCAGTGACCATGTTTAATTGTTTAAAATTCAGTGTTTGTCTGTGGAGAATTGTTTTTATTACCAACTAACTTGAATCTTTGAAAATCTCGTGTTAATTATTGCTATATGGTTTGTGGACCATAAGTATCAATTTTATCAAATGTTTTGCTGCTAAATTCATTGTTATGTCGATCAATTTACATTTCGCATTGAGCTAAGAGTGAGATTCGTCATTACTTGTATGATAATTAATAAATGATGAAGGAAATGTTGCTTTCTGATTGAGATCATGGTTTTCCTGTGTCTCTGTGATACTCTAATGCTTTTGTCACTGTGGTTCCACTTTGTTATGGATGGGCTAGTTTGGTAATGTTCTCTATGGAACTATTTTATTACCTGTCGTGATATTATATAAATCTATCAGAAAAAATGTTGCAGAAGTTGAGATTAATGAGTCTTGTGAAGCATTGGAGTTACAGAAGACCAAAGCTACTGCGGCAATTAATAACATTTTATCGGTGCTAATACAATACAGTGAGTTGACCAGTAAAGTGATTAGTCGGCAAAGATGTTACTTCTCTGGGAACAGCCGTCTTGATGCATCCTTAAATTTATCCCTTGGTAGAATCAAACAAAGCTTTGTATTGTGAGTTGTTGTGTATTTCAATTCCTAAAATCAGCTTATGTTAATTGCAAGGAATATCTTTTGATGTGCTACCTTACATTTATGCTACGCTGCAGAACTGATGCATCCTTACCTGATATGCCAATAGTTTATGCAAGTGAGGTGTTTTTTAAACTAACAGGTATTTGAAAAGCATGAAACTTACGAGTTTGTTGAATAAATTTTTTCTGTCTTGTTAGCACTTTTCTAGATTGAGAACTAAGTTTTATATTGATCTGTTAATGAATCGAAAATATATGCATTCTGTTTTAATATATTTCCAAAATCATGTTTAGGCTATGGAAGGCATGAAGTACTGGGGAAAAATTGCCGATTTTTGAGTGGGGCAGATACAGATCCCTCAACCCAGTTTCAGGTGGTTGCATTCATCTGTTAATAAGTTTTCTTTCTTTTTTTTCTGGTTGGGACGGCAAACTCCCATGATTTCTGTGTGGTTGTATAGTGCTGCAACCGGAACGTGATGATCAGGCTATTATATAGTTTAAACAGTTGAGTTGCAATGTTACTAATAGCTATAATTTGTGGTGCATCTTTAGTCTCCCGGTTTTACAGTTTTTATGTTATTAACATATCGTGTGCTGTCCCTCAACGAGAAAGGAAAGAAAATAAAATTTAGATAGGGTGGTTTTTTGTTCTTATTCTGTAGATGAAGGCATGCATTCAGACCGAGCAATCGTGTACAGTACGTATCCTAAATTACAGGTTGATGACTGACAGCCCTTTGTAACAGCTAGTTTGTATGAAGATTTTTACCTGACCTTACATCTTGGTTTGTGCTTCCAGAAAAAATAGGACTCCATTTTGGAATTTTCTTCATATTTCAGCAGTTCGGAATGCTTCTGGAAAGGTATTTTTTGTTCGTATCAGTACATTTTCCGTTAAGAAATTTATGTACGTTCTTATCTTCAAATGGGTTAACTTTTTTATCAGCTCTACTTCTCTATTATTACTAAACTCTCCCTTTCTTCCTCCGATTTACTATTTATTTCGGAAATTTCATCTTTCGAACATCCCAAAAAAATTATTCAGAGTTAACGTTAACTGCCTTCAAACTTTAGTTTATTTAACATGATTTTTATGAAGTTATTAACAAATCATTTCGCGGCTTATTGTTTGTGTGTTGTACTTGTATTTCACGCTTTATCTTATCAACTGCTGTGGTCATATCTGGTACCTGCATCATTTCATGTTTTATCTTCCTGAATGCGCACACGAATCATGGTTACAAATCCGCCGATGAATGACATTCTCATTCTTTATTTTAGATAAAAGGTTCATTAACGCATTACATGAAACTTTCAGTGGAGCACGATTGTCGCTTTTGTTGAAACAAATTTACCTTTTTTTTCCTTCACGTGCTATCCAAATGGAGTTTTTTTCCCATTAAATCCCAATGACTTTGATTCATGGTCTTTTAAGTTATTTACTTGCTAGATAGTTTTGAGGATCCAACATACCCAATTTACAAGAAATCTCGTTGATGATACCCCGTAAGAGCCCGGGTCATGGATGACCCGGAATATCAAATGGATTCCCAAATCCGGGTGAATCTGCAGATGGATTCTTCTGGAGCGGGGCAGGTGCAAGCCCATGCTCTACTCTCCGGGCAGTCATAGTCCCGGGCTCTTGTATAAATCTCCCGGGAGGCATTCTACCCGGACACCTCGATAACAGTGCCGCATTCTAGTGATTCAGAAGATAATATCTTGTGTCGAGAAGCGCACTTGACATAATCCTATTGATGTGACTTGATGGAAAAGTAGGGTGGCGTGACAGGAAGTGGCAAGTAGGCACTGAAAACAAGGTACCTACTACCTTTTCTCCTATAAATAACAGGTATATAATTCATTTGAAGGACTTTGGCTTCCTCTTCTTCTCTTGTGCTGGAGAATGATTCATTCACCAACACATGTTAATGCATATATTTACACCAGTAGCCTTTACTTTTATCTAAGTTACACTGGTTATCATCTTCACCTGCTGGCTTAAGCATCGGAGTGGCCACGCCGGACACCCCTCCGGCGCCTATTCACGAGTTCTTTTCTTATTTGCAGGTTACAGCGGAAGCCATATTGCAGAGATATATCTTCATCACAGATATAGTTCTTGCTCAGTTTCCTTCATTATCTTGCTAGCAGATCCGGTGGAGCACCCGACCCTGCTCATTCATTTCACCAGGATCGCATCATTGGCGCCGTCTGTGGGAACTTGAGCTCAAGACGTAGATATGGTTTCCATTCAAAAGTAAGTCTGACCTTGCTCGGCACCTCAGTAAGCCCAATTCTGCTTGGCAAACATACAAGTCCGACCAGCTCGGCACTCAGATCTTATATGTGGATTTCATATGGGCTCAAAGCTCAGCAGCTATCCCGGATTGGCATGAAGAGCATTTACTATGCACTCAGTAGCATACAGCTATATTAGTCACCTAATTTAGCTCAACCAGAGAAGTTTCACTCTACCGGAAATGAATTCGGATTCAATATTTCCAGGTTAGTGATTTGATTTGTAATAAAACTAAAACAGCAGGTAAAACAAAATCTCTTAAGCCCGGGAGGTACGAGGTCCCGGCACATTATATCAAGTCCGGGAGATACGAGGCCCCGGCATCTTATGCAAAGCCCGGGAGGTATGAGATCCCAACATCTCATTCTTGAAAGTCCGGGAAATACGAGGCCCCGGCACATAATCTTAGGTCCGGGAGTTATGAAGCCCCGGCACATTATCTCAAGTCCGGGAGGTATGAGGCCCCGGCACATTCTTGAAAGTCCGGGAGATACGAGGCCCCGACACATTATTTATAAGCCCAGGGTTCTCAAACCTGGCTCGGGGCTCCGCACCTCGACCACTCCCAAGTCCCGGGGCATGCTCCCCGGCCCAAGGCTCCGCACCTTGGTTATTTATAAGCCCAGGGTTCTCAAACCTGGCTCGGTTCTCCGCACCTCGACCACTCCCAAGTCCCGGGACATGCTCCCCGGCCCAAGGCTCCGCACCTTGGTTATTTATAAGCCCAGGGTTCTCAAACCTGGCTCGGGGCTCCGCACCTCGACCACTCCCAAGTCCCGGGACATGCTCCCCGGCCCAAGTCTCCGCACCTTGGTTATTTATAAGCCCAGGTTTCTCAAACCTGGCTCGGGGCTCCGCACCTCGACCATTCCCAAGTCCCGGGACATTCTCCCCGGCCCAAGGCTCCGCACCTTGGTTATTTATAAGCCCAGGGTTCTCAAACCTGGCTCGGGGCTCCGCACCTCGACCACTCCCAAGTCCCGGGACATGCTCCCCGGCCCAAGGCTCCGCACCTTGGTTATTTATAATCCCAGGGTTCTCAAACCTGGCTCGGGGCTCCGCACCTCGACCACTCCCAAGTTCCGGGACGTGCTCCCCGGCCCAAGGCTCCGTACCTTGGTTATCTATAAGCCCAGGGCACTACACCCTGGCTCGGGGCTCCGCACCTCGACCATTCCCAAGTCCCGGGACATGCTCCCCGGCCCAAGGCTCCGCACCTTGGTTATCTATAAGCCCAGGGCACTACACCCTGGCTCGGGGATCTGCACCTCGACCACTCCCAAGTCCCGGGACATGCTCCCCGGCCAAAGGCTCCGCACCTTGGTTATCTGTAAGCCCAGGGCACTACACCCTGGCTCGGGGCTCTGCACCTCGACCATTCCCAAGTCCCGGGACATGCTCCCCGGCCCAAGGCTCCGCACCTTGGTTATTTATAAGCCCAGGGTTCTCAAACCTGGCTCAAGGCTCCGCACCTCGACCATTCCCAAGTCCCGGGACATGCTCCCCGGCCCAAGGCTCCGCACCTTGGTTACTTATAAGCCCAGGGTTCTCAAATCTGGCTCGGGGCACCACACCTCGACCATTCCTAAGTCCGGGAGATAGGAGGTCCTGACACATTATTCAAAGTCCGGGAGGTATGAGGCCCCGGAACATTCTCTTAAGTCCGGGAGACACGAGGCCCCGGCACATTATTCAAAGTCCGGGAGACATGAGGCTCCGGCATCTTATGCAAAGACCGGGAAATACGAGGCCCCGGCATCTTATCTCAAGTCCATAAGACATGAGACTCCGGCATTTCATCCCATTTCTGGGAGACATGAAGCCCCCGATGCTTTTATAGAACAAGATTGATGATCTCTTTGGGAATCCAGGCATGACTGATCGGGACAGCGAGTATGACTCTAGCACGACTATTTAAGGGATGGGTGATGATACCCCGTAAGAGCCCGGGTCATGGATGACCCGGAATATCAAATGGATTCCCAAATCCGAGTGAGTCTGCAGATGGATTCTTCTGGAGCGGGACAGGTGCAAGCCCATGCTCTACTCTCCGGGCAGTCATAGTCCCGGGCTCTTGTATAAATCTCCCGGGAGGCATTCTACCCGGACACCTCGATAACAGTGCCGCATTCTAGTGATTCAGAAGATAAGATCTTGTGTCGAGAAGCGCACCTGACAGAATCCTATTGATGTGACTTGATGGAAAAGTAGGGTGGCGTGACAGGAAGTGGCAAGTAGGCACTGAAAACAAGGTACCTACTACCTTTTCTCCTATAAATAGCAGGTATGTAATTCATTTGAAGGACTTTGGCTTCCTCTTCTTCTCTTGTGCTGGAGAATGATTCATTCACCAACACATGTTAATGCACATATTTACACCAGTAGCCTTTACTTTTATCTAAGTTACACTGGTTATCATCTTCACCTGCTGGCTTAAGCATCGGAGTGGCCACGCCGGACACCCCTCCGGCGCCCATTCACGAGTTCTTTTCTTATTTGCAGGTTACAGCGGAAGCCATATTGCAGAGATATATTTTCATCACAGATATAGTTCTTGCTCAGTTTCCTTCATTATCTTGATAGCAGATCCGGTGGAGCACCCGACCCTGCTCATTCATTTCACCAGGATCGCATCACTCGTCATAATTTTTTCTTCTCTATTAACATTTTAGTTCAAAATTCGGGTACCTGAGTGTCTACTCATTTTGTCTTTTGGTGTATATGTAATAATTGAATATATAGTAACTCGTAGTGAGCATAGTCAATATTGGGATGACATTTAAATTTCATGAAATTAACTAGCCCTGATATCGTATTGTTTTAGTGCCAAAAATGTCAAAAGACTATGGAAATAGTATGATTGAAATCTCCTAAACTGTAAAGCAGCCAAGATTTACATTTAGATTGTTTTGCGACATTGTGAGATATAAGGTTGCATGGTCATATCTTACTAATTGCATCAACTTGTAATGAATTGTACTTAAACATGTGCGAATTTTTTTTACATCAAATGTTAAACCGAACACTTTCTTCTTTATAAAAAATCTATGTCGATAATAACGATACAATTCAAATCTTTTTAATTACACAATAACTTAAGTGTCACAATTCTATCGTCGTGCCACAGAATAAACGGGTTGTTGTTACAAATTTTTTTCTTTTTTCCCCCATATGATAGATCATTAAATTTGATTTTAGTGTCAACAAAAACACTGGGGAAAGGCTCTGCCACCAACTTGTGAAATCTTTTGTTTGGATTCTTGACTTTATTCAAGGAACGAATCCTGATGATAAAATAAGGTTGGGGTTTTTTGGTGAATAGTGTGCATGGTTGCCGGAGGGTGCCAAGTTTTTCCTTGGTCTCTCTGACTCTTCCATCATTGAACTTTCCCCTGTTGAACACCTCATTTCACATCTTGTTATTTGCGCAGGTGGCGTACTTTGTTGGAATTCAGATAGATGATAGTGGCAAAAATTACGAAACACATGAGTTGAGTCCTCATATTCGGCAACTAAGTGTCGTGGGTGCTGTCAAAGTTGCTGTGAGAAGCTTGTCGGGTGCTAGTACTTTGTAATCAGTGAATCGAACTTTTGTTTTATGTCATGTTGTCTTCCACTGTATGCTTCACGCCAGAAGGAAAATAATGTGCTTTAAGGCATTTGAATCCTAAGTAAACGATCGATTGCTTAGGTTGATGCCTATTTTGAGCTGTAGGCAATGCAATGTAGATGCACTATTTGACTTGAAAACATGCCTTTTGATCTTGTGATTCTACTTTAAGAACCGTGTTGCAAATTAATACCTCAAGCCATGGATATCCATCCTAGCTATAATCTAAACTTACTTGTGACGGATGCAATTTTGTGTTGTGTTCTAATTTACACTCTTCGAGCTTGACATCGTTTAGAAGGCGGTGAAGGGTTAGATATTTCATTTCTTCTCGAACAAGATGATTTTACTTGTAATTACTGCACATATCTTCACTGAATTTACATGAAAGTGGCCTCTACTAGCCACTTTAAACTACAAATTACCGGCGCCTTTGTTACTTGTTAGTCCCTGCTGATCTGTACTTGTATCTGGTAGCCCAGAAGAGATAATGTATGATATTCAATACACTCAGTATGCATAATAGCCAGTAGAATCGCTCCAAGTGGTAGCCGTTTAAATTCTCACCTGAAAGCCATGGCTTGTGTCTCGAATCACCAGTGGCGCTGTTTACTATTGATACAATCATGGTGCTCAAGTAATACCCCATAGCTAGTGAAGCCCAAGATAGAGCAGTAGCCAAAGATCTCATGCTAGAAGGCGCTTCTGTGAAGAAAAATTCAAGTAGCCCTGCTAAGGTGAAGAGATCAGCTGATCCAAGGAACAAGTACTGAAACGCGATCCAGAAAAATGAAATGGGCAAAGGCCTGGTGGAGTCGAGTAGGCCTGAATCGGTTGCTACCCGCTTCCGTTTGATCTCAACCAGAGCAGCCACAGCCATGGCTATGATGGAGAGGAGTAAGCCTGTTCCTATTCGCTGTAGGTGAGTTATCCCCATCTCAGATTTCGTCACTTTTCTAGCAAATGGGATTATCACATGGTCATATATGGGGGCAAGAATAATGATGAATATCACGGGGAACACGGGAAGAGAAGCAGGGGGGACTTTTAAGGAACCGAGCTTTGTGTTCATGGTGGCAGCCTGTTGGACTGAGAATGTGGAGAGCTGAGCAAGACAGCAATTAAGCATGATGGTGCAAGCAAAAATGGGGAGGACCGACAGGACAATCTTGACTTCTTCCACTTCTCGTACCGAGCATTTTAGCATGCCACTGGCCGAGTTTTGCGCAGCTGCTCTGTCCAGAAACTTGAGGCTTTTTGAGGCAGAATCAGCTGTATTCATTATCTTCTCATTCTCTACAGCTCGTTCGTCCTCCGAGGCCAAATCTTCAGACGGGCTTGTGGTCATATTAACGATGACTTTGCTTGAAGTGCTGCTTGGCATGCAAGTATTCATCGATGCAGCAATCAGAACCTGTTCAAGAAACCATGGCCGAGTCGTATTAGAGGATCAAAAAGCCGAGTCGTATTAGAGGATCAAAACCATCAAAGAATCTTATTGTTGAGGCTATCGCATACCTTACATATAGTTGTGAGTGGGCTTCCAACAGGAATCCTATTCCGGTACCACGAAGAACCAGCAAGAAACACCGGTATGGACAAAAACACGGCCAACGTGGCAACCCCAAATCCCCATTGCCAACCCTTGTTATCTTCTATCCACACAACCAACGTCACGGCAACTAGTGCACCACACGCGAGGGAAAACACGAAATAGTTGAAGAAAGTCGATCTTTGCTTCCTTCCTTGCGGCGTGTCTTCATCGAACTGTTCGGCTCCGTGGGATGGCAATGACCCCTTAATGCCTCCAACGCCGAGTGCTACTAGATAGAGGCCTAAGAAGAGCATTGCAGCCTTTGTTCCATGCACTTTCCGGCAGGGGATGTTCTGGTTGGATGGGTCACATTTTGTGGGCTTCAGGGATCCGATTTCTGCTTGAATTGTGAGTATTACCAGACCCTGTTAAATAATCAAAGCTCACAATATCATACGACAAGAATCAAATGCGAATTAACGCAACAATATACCATCCATACGAACTTCTTGATATTGCTTTGTATTTCTTTCTTTTTATTTATTGTTTCCACTTTTTTGTTTTATTGGCTCTGTTTTTTTTATTTTTTTTTTGTCTTTAATGCACCGACTGGTGTCAAAGTTAAAATATTGATTGATTATTCGTATTTTTTTTGTCCAATATTTGAATCAAGTTCTATAAAAAAATTAATGACATGCATCATCTTATCCAATATATGGATTTATCAAATTTATATTATTCATAATTCACCTTCTCATCCATGTTTCCATATAAAATATTATTTATTGTTGTGTTCCAAGTGATTTGTGAGGCTTGAGTCAACTTGATTGAATTCTTCACTTTAACAAACTAAAGAATTTCAATGAAATTAAGAGATTTAAACTATAGCATGAAAACTCACAAAATATTTTCAAAATTTGAAGAAAAAATGGGAACTATATTTTAGAAATAGAATTCTCCCCACTTATTGTGAGTTGGGTGACAAGAACCGAATTAAGTCGGATATGAATTAAATTGTAATACACGAATTCGATTAAAAATAAATATTCAATTTGATTCAAATTTGGCTCGAGATCAACAGTTTCTAATGAAAATCACGTACTTTCTCACATCAGCTCGACATCAGCTCGATTCGTTTACGTCCCAAACTATCAAACATATGTATTGGCAGATACTCCAGCACATTGAAAGCCCACTTTTGATTTGGCGTAATTTTCATAATCAGACAACGGTAAGTGGTCCTTATAATAACTTGTGACATGTATGTTTTACAACTCCCATGTTCATATTTTGAAATTTGTGTACGTCATCGAGACAAATCGGTTGGTCCAAAAGCATTAGATGACGTTGCTTGCATGGTAGCACCAAGCCAAAAACTATTTATTTAATTTAATACTGATGACAATCCACATAATAAAATAATGTCCTAAATAACCAAAATATCAAAATTTTGAAATACCCAACATGCACATATCAAAATTCTATTCAGAAAGTTGTTAAACTAATCATAAATAATCTTATAAAAATCATCTCTAATTTTTTTAATAAATTATAAATAATGTATATATTAATTCATTTAACTTCAAAACAATATTATATAAATAAATACAAAATATGTGCACAGACACATCAGTATTCAAACGAAAAAACGACGAGACTCGTAAGCATCTTGATATTCAAACAAAATATGTTAAGAGTTATGATCGTTATATAACATATTTTTTGGATCACTAGTTGACTATATATCATCTGCATTAAATTGCGTTTTATGAATAGAAAAGGACATATGAAATAAAGTTGAGTAGGTTTTTTGTAAGACGGTCTCACGAATCATTATATGTGACACGGGTCAATCCTACCTATTTTCACAATAACAAATAATACTCTTAGCATAAAAAGTAATATTTTTTCATGAAAGACCCAAATAAGAGATTTGTCTCACAAAATACGATCCGTGAGACCGTCTCACACAAGTTTTTGCTAATAAAGTTATGTGCACCCAAAAAAACATATATTCAAATGAATATTAAATCTTAAAAATTTTTTAAACAAATTATAAAAAAAATCTATGCAAATATTGTGCAAATGACTGAATGAGAGCATCAACTTCTAGCAAGTTGTATAGAGGTGTCACAAGTCACAAAAAAATGACTGAATGCAGACCGCTTAATTTTGATATATTTTTTGGCTTTTAATCTTATATAAATGGTACTTTTTCATCATGTTTATTTATTATTAGCGTCCGATCGAATCCAAATCAAATTGGCAAAAAATAATAATTTTTATGATATGGAGTCGGAGGATACTTGCATACCAGAAACTCGACGATTGCACTTGTCAAGTAGACGTGATAAGTGGTGAAGAAGGCGTCGGACAGGAAGCCGCCGAGAAGGGCCAAAAGAAACGCCGTGCCCATAAAATTGGTGACGGAATTGGCTGATTCCGACGGTGCAAAATGCATGTATTCCGATAGGTACAGCACTAAGTTGCTTGCATTGGCTAAATATGCCAAATTCTCCAACACCTCCGCAACTGTTACCAAACATTTTATGCCATGATTATGGGGGAAAACATAATTCACAAAATTTCAAAATATGGCTTTGATTTTTTATATAGGAAGAAAAGAAAAGGATAATTTAGTTTATTTTTCTTCCCGTGTCTTTTCCCTTTGATCTTTTAATTTTATTCTAATTTCCATATTAAACTGAAGTAGTGGCTATATTTCATGAATTTTGTTAACTAGTTTGGGTGAGTTTTACAAAAACAAAAGCTTACTTAAAAAAGCAAATTTTTAATCATTACCTTATGAACAAAGGCAGAAGCACCAAAAACAGGTATTTTTTTATTTGGTCGTCGATTTAGATTTTCGAAAAATCCAAAAACCAGACAAACTATATATTTGGAATCATTTTTTTTAAAAAAATTATATTTTAAAACAAACTTTTACAAACGAAGTATTCTTCAGCTACATATACAGGCCACATAAATAAAATCAAAAAATATATATATATATATAATTGTTGTTTACATATAAAATCATGCAAGAAAATGAATCCCACAACATTTTGCTCAATATTTCTGTAAAAAAATTTACCCAAAACGAAGAAAACAGGTCGCATGCCGCCATGTTTGCTCCTCAAAGCAGGCTTCCCCCTCCAATCCACATACCCGTCCCAAGTTCTGGCCAACTGGTTCTCCACTTCCTGTCATATATCAGACAGACAAAAATAAATCAATTAAATTATTAAATACTTACACATATAAATTCAAGAAAAAATTACCCACTTTAAACACAGTACCATTGTTTTTCTGCCTTTTTGCTTCAATAATTATATTAGGATGTGAGCAGCAAAATATGTGTGAGAGATCGGGAGGGGCGTGTGATGTGATTTAAAGAACCGGGGGAAACGGGTAAGTGATGTATGGTCCTCAGAATACTTACACACACACACATATATTTTAAATATATATATATATGACACACCTCTTAAATTAAATTTTGTACTCGGAAAAGTACTGTTGCTCAAGGTGTCCACTTTTTGTTTCTGTTTTTGTTTGCTACGAAGTTAATGGTGGCGTTTTTTTATTATTTTATCACATGCATGTATGTATGTATATATATATATATGTGTGTGTGTGTGATTGTTGATATGATAATACAACACAATATAATATAATAATAAACAATATGATATGAGTAGATAATATGGTATAGTGTAGTATGATACAATAGAGGTCATTTTGAACATAAGGGGAAACATTGATAAAAGATGACCTTGTCGAATAAAAACGTTTTAATTTAATTTCACTTTTGTTAAAAGAAAAACGAGTTAAAGAAATTGATAAAAATTTGTAACATATTAGGTCTCATAAGACAATTATTTTTTTGATCCATATATTTTTTAGTTGCATTTTGGTCACGAGTCTCTAAATTTAGTTTCGGTGCACTAATTTTTATTTTTTTTTTACTTTCAGCCATATTTCATCAGAGTGTTAAAGTGACATCTCACTAGAAAATACTTTTGTGACATCGAACATGCTGGTATAACATCGAAACTATTGACATGACATCAGAAATTCTGACATGTCTGATATCACGTCAACAGTTGGACCAAAATAACTGAAAATGAAAAGAAAATATACCGAACAACTTTTAAAAACTTAATGAACTAAAATAAAAAACTGGACAAGTTAGTAAACTAAAAAATAATAATAATAATTCCCGTCTCGTAATGTGGCCACCAATTGGACCATGCATGTTTTATTGACATCCGAACCTAAACTTGATTTAATTATTTAGCCAAGTTCAATGATACTCCTTCGATCATTTATGTTTTTTTTTTCTTTTTTGAAAATATTAAATATGGCTATCACCTAATTTTTGTTATGCTTGTGGAAGATTGGGTCATAATTCTCCAATATTTAATTCTCTAGAGGACTTGCCATAATAACGGTTATAATCTTACCGTATAAAAGGTCATAGACTTATCATATTTTGGAATTTCTACTCATATTCTCTCAAAATATAAGGTATTTTCAATACAACACGATACGAATAACTCATGCACGAACGAAATTTTCGGAAACTGAAACAATTCGTATATAAATTGTTTTAAAACATAATCTATTTACCTTAGTATTGAATCAAAACGTTAATGAACTCTTGCTCTGTTTGAAATTGCCGCTTGATTTCTTGACAGTGATTGGACAGAACTTCTCATTGCAAAATCTTTGAAAATGAAAATATAGAGTGAATTAAGTGTGATTTTTTGAATGGCACAAGTGTGGTATTTATAAGTTGTGTAGTGCAAATCTTACCATAATTCAATTCATATCTTTCCATCCTTTTGATGATATTTTTCCATAAACACTGTCTTACCAAATATTGAAAACTTGGTGCCCAAGTATGTATCTTTTCGAAAATAGTCGGGCTTGATTGGCAATTCCGGTTAGAGCTTCTTTGGATCTTGAATTTTCAGTCCTTAGTCGATTTTTGTTTGGATAAAAATTCTGGTTTCACATCCTTCCCTCCTTATTGAAAGTTTCGTCCTCGAAAATTGTGTTGACTTGATTTTAATGTGAGTCAACTTTTGCAGTTTCTCCTTGATCTCTTGGAGTTCAGCTAGAACCAGTCCGTCTAGCGCCTTTGATATTGATGCAACACCAGGTACTAAATTAATTTAGAACTCTACTTCTCGATTCAGGACCATTAGGTAACTCTTTCGGAAAGACGTCCGAAAATTCTCGTGCTACTAGAATATTTTCCTGATTGAACTCAATTTCCTCTTTATTTCATTTACCATTGCTAGGTAAACCTTTTCTCCCGAATTCATGGTTTTTCAACTCTGGTAAGAAGAAAGAATGTTTTTCTGATCTTTGACCTTGCTATGGTACATGATTTCTCTTGGTTCGGCGCTCGGATTTTGACATTCTTGTGCCGGAAATCCTAGCACATGTTTTTTGGACAAACAATCTATTTCTAGGATGGCATCAAAGTCTACCATATCGAGTTGAATCAAGTCGATACTGAATATATGTGAATTAATATTGATTTTATTTTATCTTGAAATTATCATGATTTTTATCTCAACATTTAAAAATCATATAGAATTTTAGAACGTAACTCAATATCAATCTAGGGCATACTGAATTAAATCTCAAAAATTATAAATTAGTTGTTACAAAATAGAATTTCACTCAACCTTGTTTGCAAGAAACTAATCTTCAGATAATTCTTATTATAATAAATCTTTCTTTTATGAAGATCATGAGCCTAGCGTGTTCTGACACGTAGGACCGAGTGCTTACCGCTTTATCAAAAGCTATAGCTAGTGGTAATAGTTCAATTCAAATGTTTTAAACTGCACAGCAGCTCAAGCATCACGGCTCGATCGCTCTACCAAGTAGGACAATTATTGCACCCAATAATCTCCATCCCAATAATTGCATTCTTTGCAATCAATGAGAATCGTACTCATGACCTTGGCTCTGATACCAATTGTAGGACCGAGTACTTACCGCTTTACAAAAGCTATAGCTAGTGGCAATGGTGCAACTCAAATCTTTTAAATTGTACAGCAGTTCAAGCACTACGATTCGATCGCTCTACCAAGTTAGGACAATTATTGAACCCAACAATATGTAACTGAGCTTCATCGAATATCTTTCGCCAAATACTTATTATGTGATATTTTTCTCGATATTCACCAATACCTCATGACTTACTTTAGGGTAATAACATACTTGTTATCCTTAAATAATATAAATTTCTTAACTTAAAGACATTGTTTTTCACATTGAGATAATAGCCTACCTTCTGTCAAAAAATAATATAAATTATTATCCTATAGTTATTGATCCTCACATTCATTTTTAACAAGATACTCCAAGATCTTATATATTTAATTTTAGCTCTTAGCATTGCTAATAACCCAAATTTAATGTCCATGCAGTTGATTATTGACACATAAATCAATTCTATATTGAAATATCCATATAATTCTTCTCATATTTTCACGTACTAGTTTCTCATAAATAATTCATTATCTCTGAGTCCAATCTTTCATCTTAAGTCAGAAGCTTATGTCAACTTATCTCTAGTAGGTACATTCCCAATAATATATGTCAATACTAATCGTTTCTTTCTTACGTAATAGCAATCCCCTATGTTGAAAAGGAATTCTCCAAGAAATTTTTCAAAAATAAATCAGTGGACAACTCAAAATGCTTTAATTGAATGCGAAAACCAAAGTCATTAAAATCGAATAATGCTGAAAAAACATGGGTATGAATATCCTTATTACAAAGGATCTTAACATCTCCATTTCCCAACTCCTCATTGGCATCTTCTTCCTTGCATTTAATAGTTGATACATATGCTCAAGTGTATTTGTTGATTGACGATTTCTGCCTCCAAGTTTTGGTTGTTGGGCTCAATCTGATGCACGTAGTCTCCCATTTCCTGACTATACCTATTGAACTCTTGCTGGAGAGGTCAGCAAATTGTTTTGCAGTATATATGGTAGTGGCAGAACCATGTTTGAGCCACAATTAACATTTATTGACCATATTTTTGGGCCTCTTGTAGCTCTTCTATGTAGTCCTTAAGTTGTTTATCTGGAAATCTCTTGTTGAAGGAGATTTTTCTTACAACATCTTGAAGTTGGCCCATAAATCCCTTTGACTTGTTCTTGTCAAAAAGTAAACTAGTGACAGTCTTCCTAAATGTCTCGATCTCGAGCTTGAGGTTCTTCATGGCCTTAGATTGGTTTGCCAATCAGTTGCTGGAACCCTTGAATATGGCGGCCTCTATGCTCAATTTTTTTTTTTTTTTTTCTGTAGTTGGTGAAGGAGGTTTTTGAATTGCAGGTGATGAAAGGTTCTCAAATTTACAAAGATGAAAGAAGTTTTGAGCTACTCATATAGCAAGTAGGATTAATTATACAAGGTAAATATCAAACTAAATAAGGCAGAAGAAATTTTTGAATTTGGAAGAAGCCATCCGAAATTTGCATGGGGTGGAAGAAGAATTCAAACCACTTAAATGTCACGCACCACGATCGGAGTTAGTCGACATCGACTTTGTTCAACAATCACACAATCTCAAAACAACGAGTATTGTAGTACGATATAAATCAAAACTAGTCTATTTCATAAATATCATAAATTATATTATCTTTACAACTTAAATATTATAAATAATAGCGAATAAAAACAAATACGATGGGGGAAGCGTTTTACATCGTAAATCAAATAACGAATTACAATGACAGATCATCGATAACCAATGACTTATCATCATTCCCAAAAGTACTCTTGCTCATCTTCTTCAACTTGTTCATCGTCTTTATCTAGAATAATTGACAAAAACTGGATAAGGTATCCTAAAATTGGATCTAACAAACAAAATACATATTGCATGCAGCAAGAAAGTGTGAAGTATCAAGCATATATCCCCTTAGCCCTAAACACGTATACACTAGACAATAAAGAGATTGTGTTACCTTGACCCGAATGTAGGACCAAAATACGTTAGTGCCCACAATCCCATTACAATGAATTTAATTTTTTTGTTTAATATTTTTTATTTAAAAAAATGCAATCTTTTATTTAGATACATGGACCCGTTGCCACGTAACCGTATCTAAAATTCCATTATTTGCCACGTATTTATAGTTTAAAATTCCATTCTAGTGGTGGATAAAAATTCCCCAGTGGATCCTGAAGTTGTATTAGTTGATGTCGAAAACAAATATCTTTGGAATTTTATGATAAGTAGATTTTCTGCGAGATTATCTCGTAAATTTATATTCGTGAGATGGGTCGACTCGATCCATATCTAGAATAAAAAATAATACTTTTGAGATTAAAAGTAAGATTTTTCATTGATAGAGTCGAACAGAAGATATGACTCACAAATTGAACCCGTGAGACGTTTTCAAAAGAGTTTTTATGTTTTAGATATATCTATCCATCGCGTTAGTATGCGAATAGATATTGAGGGGGCCGGGACAAATCTTTAGTAATATTCATATTTCCAAATTGACCCTGAGTCTGAAAGTGAAATATAGGATATATTTGATTCTTTGAATGGAAAGTAACAGCTAAACATACGTAGCAACAAGATCCATAAGTTGAATTAATCTCAAGTACTTGTCAGTATAGTAAACTATTAATTGTAAACGAAAAGAAGCTTTGACACGTTAATAATTTTATTTTTTATTTTTATTTTTCTTCTCAATTGTTGATTGGCTCATCAAAGTAATCACACTTCAAAGACGACTTATATATATACGGACAAAAACTTGTGTGAGACGGTCTCGCGAGTCGTATTGTGAGACGGATCTCTTATTTAGGTCATCCATAAAAATGTATTACTTTTTATGCTAAGACCGCGTTTGGTTGCCTTGATTAGGTAGGTTTATTTTTTTAAATCCACCTAATCTCATGTTTGGTATGTTTTTTATTTAACCAAGTCAATCCTCCTATGAATGATTAGGTTGTATTAGATGTGATTAAAGAATACATCCTCCCTCCGTATGATTATTAATCCTTCCTCTATCCCTACTCTCTTTCCAATTTTTCCCTTCCTCCTTCACCGCTGTTGAACCACCTCGGATGTTGGAACGCCGCCATCGCTGTCGCCGGACCGCCACCGCCATTGTCGGACCGCCGCCGTCGCCGGATCGCCGGAACACCGCCGTCGCCGAAACCTCGGCTCCGCCTCGGTTGCCAGATCTGCCGCCCGACCATCGCCGCCGGACTGCCGTCGGAATGCCGGATCATCTGCCGGATTTGCCGCCGGAATGCCGCTGCCGCCAGAGTGGAAGAAACAAAAAAGAAGAAAGGACAATTTTGTCTTTTTATCAAAAAATTCAAAATTATTCTATACTTAAAAATCTTACCAAACATAATACTATTTTATACCATATATTACATTTCTACGACAATCATTTTCTTTATCATTTACGTACTAATCATTAGTTTATTTTATCCTTCAACCAAACGCAGCCTAAGAGTATTACTTTTTTATTGTGAATATCGGTAGCGTTGACTCGTCTCACAGATAAAGATCCGTGAGACCGTCTCACAAGAGACCTACTCATATATATATATATTACAAAATGATATGTGGGAATTTGTCAATATCACTTGTTGTAGGGCATTTAATTTAAAGATCACGAGATAGAATCTTGATTTGATAAAAGCAGACCTTTTTAGGATCAAGTTGGTTGGAACAAGCATTTTTTGGATAATAAAGGTATGGTGAAGGAGGGAAAAGTCCGTCAAATGTCTCCATTTGTATACACTAAGGCATCCCACTATTATATTTAGTATAATTGATGGTATGGTAAAATTATGTTGTAAAAATTTATAAAAATATATATAAAGTATGATGCATGAAAAATGAGATATAATAATAATTTAATAAACACGAATGTTCCAAAAATATAATTTTTATAACAATATACGTACAACTTAAATATCATATTTTGATTGTTTTTCAAAGACAATCTTTTTTTTAATAATTTCACGAACTTATTACTCATAAAAATCAAACATTTATTAACTGAGATAGATCATAGGACGAAAAGCTTACTATTTTTCAAAAATTATAAATACGAAGATATTCTAATAAAAAAAAATTCTTAAATTTATTCGATACTATTTTCAAGGACTGGACCATCTTGTTAGAATACAAATCTATTCGATTTATTTTTTTATAAAAAAATATTTTAAGCGTCATCTTCATCTTTTAAATGAAAGTAGTCGATACAGTTTTAAAATAGGAAAAATTCATATCTTAATATTGAAAAATCTATCTTAATTAAAATGAAACACAGTATAAATATGAAAAATGTATATTTAAAGTTTATTGTCTTGTTTATTTACCATTACGCGATCCTCAAGTCAACTCCAACTCTAACTCCAACTCCAACTCCAACTCCAACTCCAACAACTGAATTTTACCATTCTATTCAATCGGACCATTCTATGCAATCGGTGAAAATTTATCAAGCACTAGTAGGCCATAATCTGATCAAGAGTAGTGGGAACGAACATTAACAGGGGAGGAGCTAGGATTCATAACCATATGGGGCTGACTCCATTATGTGTTAGACAGTAATATGTTCAGTTAAAATCGAACCGAATTTTTTAAAATCGAATTAGCCGAACTTTTTTTTCGGCAAACCGAACCGACAGAACTTTACTACGAAAAACTAACAAACTAAATCCAAAAAAATCGATTATTTCGGTCATTAACACAATTAATCGAAATTTTAGATTTTTTTTAAAATAATCATGTTCTAAATAATACAATATAAAAATTGGATTAATTAAATTTAAATATTATTTATTAAAAAATATTTTTAAGTATAGTACTATTGCCTAACAAATTTTATTATAAATTGTAATATTTATATACTTATAAACTTTATTAGAAAATTTCATGATATTAATTTTATTTACAAAATTTAGTTTGTTAGGTTAACCGAAGTTTTATATTAAAAATTGAAATTGAACAGACTAACCTATATTTTAAAAAATTTAAACCGAACTTCCTAATAAACCGAATGTAGGACCAAACATTTTCCGCTTTACCAAAAGCTATATCTGGTGTTAATGGTGCAACTCAAATATTTTAAATCGCACAGTAACACAAGTTTCATGATCATTTGATCGCTTTACCTAGTAGAGACAATTATAGCACCTTAACATTGAACCAAATTTTCAAATTAATTCATTTCGGTTTGTTATTTTGGTTGAAACTGATATTTTGTTAATTCATATACTGTAATTGTTGTTTGTCCGTTATTTGTTGATATATGCTTTTTTGGTTTAAAAATAATTTGACAGTTTTTATTTTCTCCATCCCCTAAGTTATTTAACTAGAAATATTCATTATTCCCAAGATTTTAAAACAAATAATCATTTTTCAAATTTTCATACTTATTCAATTTTTAATTATTATAAATTGAAATCACAAAACAAGCCCAATAATTAATAGCATATCAATAATCATCAAATATTTCAACCAATTGATTATTATTCCAAAAATCTGCAACAATAGATTTTTAAGACAAAAATTCAAACTCCAAAATTCATATACATCATAAGATAATATTATTGCAACTCGAATAATCACAACTAAATATTCAATAAAATTTTAGAGTCGTTGAATTTTTATCTCGAAGTTGCATAATTTCAGAACTTACGACAATAAACCAACCAATACACAATAATAAATTATGATTTGTGGGAGTTGTTTTATTTTTAATTTTTAAACACGAGACTAAAAAAATAAAATTGATAAAAAAAATTGTTCTAATTTTAATATAGGCTGAAAAAAAGTTAAAATTTAAACATACTATTTTTAAAAAAAAAAATAGGTAGGGCTGGAGCCACCGTCGGACGAGCATTGATAATTAAAATAACAATTTTTGACTTAGATGTATTAGTTTAGTAATCAGCATGGTACATAATATTTCATATAATTTATTAGGATAATACTCTCATATATTCTTTCCCGTGTTTGAGGTATTTCACTAGAAGAATTTGAATAGTAAAACTTGTACAAATTTGCTTCATTTGGCTTTAAACCATAACCAGCCAACTGAAACTCCTAGCAACTCAATCAAACACGACTTGTCAAAGAAATGATTTTCGACGGTCACCAGATTTCACTATTTGTTTAACATCAATAGATTGAAAATAACAATTTGATATATCCTTAAATGATCATATACGACTATTCAGCTGTGCTTGAAGAAGTCAGAGAAGCAAGATGATTTTTAATAAACGTGAAAAACTTGAATTCTAGATTGATTACTTGGAATTTAGTAGTCTTTCAATGTTCGATGATTGCCTCCTTAAACATTTGAATTCTCCAATGTTAATTTGAGTAGGTCTCTTGTGAGACGGTCTCACGAATCTTTATCTGTGAGACGGGTCAACCCTACCGATATTCACAATAAAAAGTAATACTCTTAGCATAAAAAGTAATATTTTTTCATGGATGACCCAAATAAGAGATGTGAGACCGTCTCATACAAGTTTTTGCCTAATAACTTTGGAAAAGACAATCATTTTTAGGGCCAAAAACATTTCATGCAAAAAATGTCACATATCTTTTGTCTTTTTTCCAAAATAGTACATTTATAATGATGTTTGGTTGAGTTGATTAAATAAGGATAGATTAATAGTCAAATATTTATCGTTAAAATTTTAAGATGTTTTAATAATCATTTTGACCCGGTTTAAGATCCAATTTTATTAATCAAATAGTTATCCATAAAATTGGATCTTAAACCGGGTCAAAATTATTATTAAAACAACTTAAAATTTTAACGATAAATATTTGACTATTAATCTATCTTTATTTAATGATAACCGGTGTATTATGCTATCTTTTCTTATGTCAGCGGGCTTGAGGCAGCTGGATGGCTTGAGAAACATCAGCTACTCGAAGGTCCAACAACCTAAGTAATCCAACCGGGTAAATCCACAGCCTCAGACTATAATCAGCAAGTTCAAAATTAGTGTTAGTTATTATCGAAAATAATGACACCCTTAATTTTTAGAATATGTCTCTTGTGAGACGGTCTCACGAATCTTTATAAGTGATACGGGTCAACCCTACTGATATTTACAATAAAAAGTATATTCTTGACATAAAAAGTAATAATTTTTCATGGATGACCCAAATAAGAGATCTGACTCACAAAATACAACCCGTGAGACCGTCTCACACAAGTTTTTGCCTAATTTTTATACCTCATTTATTTTCGTTAGACAAATTCTAAATAACTATATATATATATAAAATAAATAATATCGATTATTTTCTATCTATTAATTAAAATATGTTAACGAATATTAAACTAATAATAATAAACTAACATATAAGTGCTTCAGTTAAATATTAGTATTCATTAAACATGAACTAAGTGAAATTTTTTATCGTATAAATTTATAATATTCAAAATCAGGAGTTGTTAAAGATCGGGATTTTCAAAATTTTAATTTATCAACTTATAAATGAAAAATATAGTTTGTTTAGTCAAATTGTTAGTTGTCCCACATCGGTTGGATAAAATACCTGAGAGTTGTATATACGGTCTTGGACAATCTTCCCCCCTTGAGCTAGCTTTTGGGGTTGAGTTAGGTCCAAGTTTCAATCTTAACACAAATTAATAAAAACTTATTAGAAAAACTTTAATATTAAAGATATTTTAATTTTATATTTGTGGAAGTTGGTTCAATAAAAAGTCTGTTAATAAATTTATTTTGTTACAAAACGTTAATAGATTATTAAGGAGATGTGCACAAATTGTCCGATATAATATTTAGTAAACCCATCAATTACCAAATATCCAATTTTTTGGTCACGACAATGCACATGACCACATCAAATTAATGAGGACGAGATTGTGGATTTTTTTAATGATATTTTAATCCACAAAAATTATTTTAAATATAAAAAATATAATATATCTGTAAATTTAATTGCATTAAAAAGCAACACGTTAGGGTTATATGACAGCTGCTGTAATGAAGAGTCGAATTGAATCAGGAAACATTGAATTCCGACATTATATGTGATATTGTGGAAACATTGTTTGAATTAAATAATACGTAAATTTCGTTTAAAAATAAATTATTTGATTCTTCTTAACATGATAGCCATATTTGTGACTTAAAATCATAAAATAAGATTTACCAATCTGTATTTATGGCCGAACACGATGATATTTTTTCCCTGGCATAGGAGTCGTGCAATATTAAAAAGAATAGGTACCTCTTTGGTAAGATAATCTCGTTGATCTTCTTTCACGAGACGATTCAACTTTGTCTATATTTATAAAATGGTCATATTTTCGATGAAAGATAATCCTTTTTCATGGGTGATCAAATATAACAAAATTAACCCGTGAGACCATCTCACAAGAATTTTTGTGGGGTGTATTCAATTCAGAGTTTACTTTTAATAACTTTTTTAAATGATAGACTATTGAATTTTACATAATCTCACAGATTTATGTGAATTCATGTTGATTTTTTGCAAGATTTTTATATATTTTTGTGAATTTTTTTTATAGAATTTTATACATTTTGTACTGAGTTATAACATATTATTTTTTATTAATTTATATGAACCAATAATTAATTGATATATATAATATATTCATTTTGAAATAGTTTTTCAATATTTATATTAATAAATAAATTTACTTATTTAAAAGTTAAATCATTTAATCCTTACATATATATGTGTGTGTGTGTGTGTGAGTGGGTTTGTATGCATGTTTGTAAATTTTTAAAAATACATCAATTTATTAATCTGTAATCTTGTTTTTGAATTGATAATATACATGTGAAAAGAATATTATTTATCATTGTGTGGGTACGATTTTTTATCATAGCTTACATAGTAATTGAAAATGTTAAAAATAATTTTAAAAAGCATGGTTGTTGCGAGGCTATTTGTAAGGCCCAAGAAATTTATCCTATTAATTTGAAAGGATTTGGCGATGATTATTATAATCTATTGTTGATAATTAATATGATTATAGACGGAACGGGTTGGACCGGGAAAGCCGAAAGAAAATCAAAAGAGATGAAAGGAGAAGTCCTTGCGCACATGCGCGACGTGTTGGGCGCACATGCGCGAGGAAGACAGAACCTTGCGCGCATATGCGCGGTTTGAGGGCGCGCATATCGCGAGGTGTCCATTAGGCTAGGAGAGTACTCGGCGCATATGCGCGACGTAGATGGCACACATGCGCGTGATGGGCAGAATGTTCGGCGCATATGCGCGGAAGTGATTGGCGCATATGTGCGAGAAGACAAAATGCTGGTTCGAACAACCGGCGCATATGCGCGACTTTGTGCGCGCATATGCGCGCAACGTGCAGAACATGCACGACGCCACTTGCGTTGCTGCATGCCTGGTATGTGTATATATATATATATAAGCATACAAATTATCTTCAGAAAGTCGGAAGGAAATCGAGAGTGGGGGAGAAATTTTAGTTCGTGATCTTAGAAATTAATTTACGAAGAAACCGCCCGTAAGATTTTCAATCCGACTTCAGCACCGAGTTCCTATCAACGCAGGCTACAACTGGACGTAAGTTTTGTTACGTTTAGACAGGATTTGAAATTATGATATTGTCAGAATTGAATATGAATCAGATATAGTGTTTTTGCTACAATAGACATTGTATAATTGAAGTCAGATTAAAGAATAGACTGTTTATACATTTGTTATGATTTTCGAAAGATATTGATTGGAATTTGATATCAGAGTTGTGTTGTTACTGATCTTAAGTGTACAGATATTGAGATTATGAATTGTACTGATACTGATTATGAATTCTGATATTATATCTGTGATGTTGAGATTGACGGGGATATCGAAACTGTATTGTTATGCCGTCGAAACATCAGTTGATTTAGAGTGATCAGATTCAGTAATGATTTCGATGATATCGTTGATATGAATTAGATTGTACCTTGTTCAGATATGGATCAGATTATATACTGATTTGAGTATTGATCAGAACAGGTTTTGAATCGAATTATATACTGATATTGTATTTATGCGATTGTCATTGCCAGACTGGGTATGGACAGATTGGAATACAAGACTTCGTCTTCGTCAGACCGGGAAGACAAAGGTATAATTCATGTTTTGTTTTGGGAAGACACAACTCAAATGAGATTCAATTTGAGTTTCCCAACAAAATCACATACTAAATTGTTGTTTAGATTTTATTATGATTATACTTTGTTTATAGATTTCTATTCAAGCATTTAAGATAGAAGTGTCATTGGCAGATTTGCCAAATTTCTAGATGTTCGGTGGTATCGACGCATAGGAGCAGATTTCCTCCGATTGTAGACATTCGATACAGACAGGACCGAAGTCTAGGAATAAGGCGTACCGTCACCCCGATTGGGAGGGTAGGTGACAGACAGTGACGTCTTATTCACACCGGGATCCCTAGAGTTAGAGTCGAGTCGAGTCAAGATATGAATTGAATTGAGTTGCATGCTTATTTTATTTTGGTTTCAGAGATTATGGAACCCATTGTTACTGCATGCTTATTTTGATTTGGTTTCATAGACTATGAAACCTATTGTTATTGATTTTATGCATGATAATATGCTTTATGATTTATATTGTGTATATGCATGTCTACCATGTTTTATACTGAGATTTATTCTCACCGGAGTATCCGGCTGTTGTCTTGTTTTGTATGTGTGCATGACAACAGGTGGGACAGAATCGGGGTCAAGAAGATGATGAGAGAAGACGAGTTTAGAGTGGTGATTTCGGACTTATTGTAGACTTGGTTTAATACTTGAAATTTAGTAGTTGAACCTTAGACTAGTTTGAATAATTGTTGTACATTATTTTACTTATATACTGAGATGTATATTAGTTACATTCCATTACGCTCCGCACTTGTGTTTTAAAAGAAAAATTTTTAGACCCTGTTTCGTTTAATTGATAATTAAATCCCAAAGATGATTAAGAAGATGATTAGCGTCCGGGTCCCCACACTATTCAATTATTAAGAATTAAGCAGCATTTTTTATCATCTTTTATTATTATTGAATATTACGTTAGTTTGTATAAATCATAATTTAAAAAAACACAAAATCAATTCTAGAATTCAAAATTTCCTATGATATTAAAATAAAAAATTATTAAATAAACAATCAGTCAAAAAATTAAAAATTTGAAAGGAAAGATGAAAATATATATACATACACATTTCGAAAATTTGAGGGAGTGAGAGATAGATGAGATGAGAGAAGATAAGAAGATAGGTGATGTGAAGGGACATAGAGAGAATTAAATAGTTTGTGTATGAGTTATAAGTTTTAAAAATCCATCCAAATTTTTGAGTTGAACCTAATACAATTTTTGAAAATTTATAGTTCTACCTTAAGTTTTAATGTTTGTATGTTAATGAATTCCTTAAGTTATTAAAAGTATATTGAAAATTTGAATACATTTAGACTTTTATAGAGTTTTTAAAAGTCAATGTTGAATACCACTTGATTTTTTAAAACTCTATGAAAGTCTATTTTTAATACCACTAGACTTCTATAGAATATGCAAAAATCTTAATTGAATACCTATAGACTTTTAAAATATACAAAAGTCATTAAAAATCAATAAATCTCATACATTGAATACACCCACTTGTGTATTAAAATAGAATAGGTCTCTTGTGAGACGGTCTGACGAATCTTTATCTGTGAAACGGGTTAATCCTACCGATATTCACAATAAAAAGTAATACTCTCAGCATAGAAAGTAATATTTTTTCATGCATGACCCAAATAAGATATATATTTCACAAAATACGATCCGTGAGATCGTCTCACGCAAGTTTTTGTCATTAAAATATGGTGATAGAGAGGATTATCACCATTGAAAACTAAAGTAAATATTTTGAGTGATATCGAAAATTGATCATATATTCAGTTTTACGTCAACACTCTAAGGATATAAGAGTAAAATAAATTTTTTAAAAAAATTATTGGATAAAAACATATTGATTTTGACAAATTAGAAGAGAAGACCAAATAAGAAAACTTCACAAATTAGATTACTAAATTGGATGTATTCATTCCCTTTTCGGGAGGGAAAACAACTATACCAATTTTTGTCGTCGATAGATTTATGATACATATCCATTATTTATTTATTTATTCGGAGTAACTTTTCAAGAACATATAAATTATCGTTATTATTAGTATTTTTTATGTAAATTGATTTTAGAATATTCTCAACTTAAAAATTTAATTTAAAAAATATTTCGTGATGGTACAACCAATGTTGGAACCTAACCCTACGTGCTGCGTAATTTTATGAGCAATCAATGTTGATGTTCGGTTTATTAGGTTGGTTGGACCGAACTTACCCTACGATTGATTAATCAAACATTTCATAGGAAAAAATTTATATTTTGGCCCGTTTATTTTTTTAGTATCACTAAATTTTTTTATTTTTTTGGAAATTTCTTTTACTTATTTCGCTAGATAATTTATTATTAACAACTTCGTCCCAACTTAAACTTAGAATTAAAGTTTTTTCAAAAAAATATGAATTTGCAAGTTGATAAAATCCGGTGGTCAAATTTTCCATCTCCAAGGAAAAATACTTCGAAAGGGTATCACTAAAAGTTTTAACTTTAAAAATTTTCGATTTTATAAAATTTTATATAAAAAATTGGATTAAATAAATTACCCAACCGAAGCTCCCTACCTAAAATCCCAAAATTCATTCGAATCTACGGCAAATCGGATGACCCTTATTACACACATTTTCGGCTTAGTTTATGCTTACACCCGAAGTAATTTTACTCGTATGTCAATACTACTAGATTATATGAGTCGCTCATATTTTATCGATAAGTGTTGACGATCCAAAAGTGAATGCGGAAAAACACTTTAAAAAAATCCCAAAATTTCAAAATCCTTTAAATTAATTAATATATTATATTAAATGAAGCTAATTAAATAGCATTAAATTTATATATTTTTTATCCGTAAACATCTTTTAATTAGTGAAATAGTTTGGCTGCGAAGATATAAAATAATATTATGGAGAAAATATATAAGATTGAGCAATAATATATTTTGGGTTATTTATTTCAAATTTTAATTAATTTTTTTATTGGAAAATGTAAGTGAAATTAAATTCGCACTTATCTTCCTGTGAGAATGTATTTATTTATTCTGAAATTGTTCACACAATCGTTCAAAAAATCGGTTCATTTTTAAGTTCAAACTGTAGAGGCCCAATGTTCTGCTCAATATGGGCCCAAGTTTGGAATTTGGATACATGATAAAAAAAAACAAAAACATTTTTGTTGTACTTTAAAAAATATAAATAATAATACTGATAATAATAATAATAATTTTCTTGAGTTAGATTTTCTGCTTTTAACCCATCATAAGATTTAGATTCTTTAAAGAAAATCAAATAGATAATTTTTTTTATATATTTATTTGAGGTCTTTTTCGTTGTCCTTTCTCCTTTATCTCCCTTTAATAATACCTAATTAGATCATTATGATATACAGGCTTTCGTTAAGTCTTCGAGGACCATTATATCACTATAAAGGTCTCTCTATTATTTCTTAATGGTGCATCTCTTATGGATTTCGATTATTTTTAAGTTTATTTATGAATTTTAAATATATTTCTATAGTTTCAGAAAAATAATATCGTAAACTTCAAATTTACTTCTTTCGTATTTATATAATATTTCGTGTTAATGATAATGTATTTCAAGTTCACCCAATAATGGAGAGATTTAAAATTCATTATATTTTGTATAACTAATTAATAAATAAGTAAGATATGAATTTAAGATTTTATCTATCATTTTAATATTAACAATAAAACTATAATCGAATTCATTAATTTCGAATTTATCCATTCAAATACAACATTATTATTTACAATGAAACAATATATTAAAGTTTAAATTCACATATTACTTATTTATATATTAGTAATATAAAATAAAATTAATTTCAAATGACATCATTATTTGGTGAAGTTGAAATATATCCTTATTACCATGAAATATTATATAAACATGTAAGGATGATTTGAAATTTATGGTCTTATTTGTCAAAAAAAAAAACAAAACAAAATAAAACAAAAATACATTTAAATATATTTTAAATCCATATATTTGAAATTTATCAATCCAATCACAACCTAAAATAATACTGATACCCCCGGATTGAGGATGGGCTCGGCCCACTCTCGGTAGCCCAGATAGTCGTTGGGCCAGCATTCAGAAAGTCCTCACTCGAACGAAGGGGGAGGGAGATTGTAAGGACCGTGTATCGTATTATCGTAAATCACATGTTGATTATCGATAATTATGAAATTGTCATATGATTATGTGTATGATGTATATATCATGACAATGAAAGTGAGAAAATAAGTATTGGATATGAACTGACATTGTAAGAGCTCGAGTGGAAAAGCCGGACGCCAATAAGTACAAAACCAATATTTTTAAACAGAACATCTGGCGCCCGAGCGGTAGAAAATGACCGCCCGAGCGCCATGTACCAAAAGTTGGGATATTGTACAGAACATGTGGCACCCGAGCGGTAGAAAATGACCGCCCGAGCGCCAGTGTAGCACAAAATTGTGCTCGGACAGAACATGCCGCGCCCGAGCGGTAGTTTCTGACCGCCCGAGCGCGGTGTGAGTCACACTCGGAGACAGAATGTCTCGCGCTCAGGCGCAAGAATTCTACCGCTCGAGCGCGATAGCGGTGAGGATAAGAGTAACTTTTTTTCCTCTTTTCTTCTTCAGTTTTATTCGATAACTTCGAGAGAAAAGTTGGAAATTCGATTTCTTTCGTCCGAATTGACTTCGAAACGTTGTCCAAACTTGGAACAAATTATATATTCGGAATCCTCGCGTCGAGAGCTTCCTTTTGAGGTAAATTTCTTCTAGTTTCAGTACCTCTAAATATGAAAGTGCTGAAATAGCATGTATTTGAAGTCGAGATTCCTATATGTGGTAGAATAACCGACAAGAAAATAAGTTTTGAAGTCGGAATTGAATTATGATATGATTTTGATTTGATATGAATTTTCAAAGTTCCAAAAGATAATTGGAACTTATATTATTAATTTTGGATTATGTTATTGATTGAAATGAATGTGTTATTGATGTAGATAGATTATTATATTGATATCTTCAAGCCACATCAGCTGGAACGAAGAATTGAGGTATGTTGCGACCGGATAACATACGACAGGTATCTGTATTATATGATATATGTTGGATTGGTTTGATTGATTGGAATGAGAATACATGTCTATATGCCTTAATTGTGGAGTTTATGTGGCATACATGATATTGTGATTGGAATATCGATGTATAAAATAAATGTTTTGTTAACACACATCGTTTGATGCATACATCGATACATGACATGCACGTTGAGCTATGATCCTTGGATACCCTGATATGATTTGATTGGATTCTGGGGTTTGTGAACACAATGCTATGTTTGGTATTACATGACCCTTAAAACATAGACATTTGTGGCCCCGACGATTGATATGAGATTTGAGATTTGATGGGGCTTCGTCGACGCTATCATACGAGTATCCCTTATTGGGGTCGGTGTGCCAGCTCAAGCATTAATTTGATAGCGATTTGTTTGATTCTGACATGTGCTCAGTGGATGAGCATTTGACCTGATACCTCCACGACATACATGCATTGCATACCACATATCATTGTTTAGATACTTGTTGTATATATGATGATTGTTCCATACGGAGCTTTGCTCACCCCCAAGGGGGGCTGTTGTTGTCTTTGTGTGTGGACAATGACAGTTACTCCAGGATATCAGGAGACCGGAGAGGGTACTTCTGGAGGGAGTCACAGTTGAGTTGATGTTTATGTTTTGTTCCCAGTATATATGTATATGTATTTATATACCGGGGCATGTCCCGAGAATATGAGTTGTTTGTATATGATTGGTTATGATTTCTTGTGGGCATGTTTATGATGTGAGATTAAATACTATTTTTAGTATTTAAATTATAGAAGAAATATTTCGGGCTCATTGTAAAGAAATTTTAAACTCGTTTTCCGCTGTAATTAGTTAACCCTAATCAAAGTGCATTGTAATAACGATTAGGAGCTAAGGGCCCCACAGAGGTCATCCAGGAGGCCATCCGGGAGGTCATCCATGCCGACCCCCCGTATCCACAATCTCGTCGGTCAGTGAGGTAGCCGACCTCCAAGAGCGTGCTTTCATGTCGATTGGGAATGCTTTGGCCGACCTCCCGAGCCGAGCTCCCAAGAAACCGAGATCCTACGCGGGCTCATGCCTCCGAGAGCTCTTACCTAGATATTAACGGATAGCCCACAAAAATCAAACCCTACAAGATCTAACCAAATCTGGCACAAGATCTAACCAAATCTTTCAAGATTATGAGGATCTGAAGCTATCAAATCAGGACTATATTGTTCTCCTATAAATATCAGGTTTCGTTCACTGTTTATTCATTCATATATTCACATTCTCTCCGCATACACATTACTCTCTCAGTTTTCTATTCTCTGACTTGAGCGTCGGAGGGGCTACGCCGGAACAACCTTCCGGCCTCCCTTCTAACGTTCTTGTTTGTGCTTCTAGAATTCTAGAGTTAGGTCCAAGTTCATATCTTAACACGGTATCAGAGCTCAAGTTCCACTGTTATGTGTTGGACCACCCGTTCTGCCCATAGTTGGGTCATTTGCAAACTTCACGCTCCAGATGTTCATTCCTGGGCGTGATGTGGGTGTGTTAGTTGTCCAACATCGACTATATAAAATACCTGAGAGTTGTATATATGGCCTTAAACAATCCCCCCCCCCCCACTTGAGCTAGCTTTTGTGGTTGAGTTAGGTCCAAGTTCCAATCTTAACATGATATCAGAGCTCAGGTTCCACCGTTATGTGTTGGACTACCCATAGTTGGGTCATCCGTTTTGCCCATAATTGGGTCATTTGTAAACTTCACGCTCCAGTTCATTCCTGGGCGTGAGGGGGGTGTGTTAGTTGTCTCAAATCGGTTGGATAAAATATCTGAGAGTTATATATATGATCTTGGACAATCCTCCCCCTTGAGCTAGCTTTTGGGGTTGAGTTAGGTCTAAATTCCAATCTTAACACGATCCAAGCTCCCCAAATGAAGATCCGACCTCCCCGCCACCATCTCGAATTTCAGCAACATCAAATACTTCAAATATCTCATATAACAAGGATTCAAAATTTTTATTCTAAAAATGAATAGCTCTAGCAACTTATCTATTTAGATGATCGTGACTAAGCAGACTTGAGGATTTTTATTATATATCGATGGTGAGAGTCTTCGATGAGCAAAAGTTAATTTATTACATTATTTATTAATAATTTTAATTTATTACATTATTTATTTATATTTTTAATTAGATATCTTTTTATGTTGGTTTATTTTGCACTTCAACTAAATCTAATCTGTTAATTCATCAGGTAATTTTTTTCTATGGACATCTTACCCTTTGTGAAAATATCATTTTTTCAGTTAATCTATATAAGTATTCGACAAGAAATTGGTCTAAAAAATTCGATTTCGATGGGAAAAAAATTATTTTGGTTCAATTTGATCTAAAATTATTCAATTGAATTGCGTTGACAAGCTTATAGCTGAATAGCACAAAGTTGTCAATTACGAGAAAAATATCAAATTCGAGACCTTGCTGCGTAGAAAAACTCTTTCTCAATTTTTAGAATAAAAATAGGAAGAGAGATGTAAATACAAGGGTTTATATAGAAAAAAATCAATTAAAAATCTACTAAAAAGATTTTTCTACCCAAAAAGTCACTCGTGATTATTATTTTATGAGGAAAAAAAAAGAAGCTAAAAGACCCAATTTTTTTAAATCTAACAAAAATTTGAGTTGGTCTCTTGTGAGACTGTCTCACGAATCTTTATCTGTGAGACGTGTCAAACCTACCGATATTCACAATAAAAAATAATACTCTTAGCATAAGAAGTAATATTTTTTCATGGATGACCCAAATAAGAGATCCGTCTCACAAAATACGATCCGTGAGACCGTCTCACACAATTTTTTGCCCAAAAATTTACCCAAAATATCGTTGAAGATGGTTTAAGAACTATTGTATCTTTTACAAGAAAAATACACAACGTTACATAAATGCAAAATATTTTGCAAATTATTTCACACATAATTCAATTAAACCAGGACAAGTTTAAACTACAATAGAATAGTTTACAAGTAAAATTAACTAAGGGTAATTCGGGGGAAGATACTTTCTTAATTTTTGCAAATTCTGTTTTTGTCATGGGAAAAAAAAAAGAATTATCATTTAGAGAAAATATTGATTGTGAAAGTAAACAAAAGAATGTCAGAGAAATACCTCTTTCGTATATATTTAAATAAATATTAAAATTAACCCTTTGCTAAATAAAAAATCGATAAATGAGTTATTAGTAATCTCAACATGAGTTTCTAACAACTTATCATCTTTTAAAAAAAAGACATAAATTATATATAAACAGTTATTTTTATTTATTTTTCTGACAATTATTTTTATTATTATTAGTTGTGTAATGAAGATTATAAAATCAGATTTTGGGATATAACGGTCACGTCTTGCGCTCGAAATGAGCCGGTGAAAACAACAAACATTAATAATACATAAATTATAAAAAAACAATATTTAATTCCATAAAAACAATAAAGTGTTATATTTACATTCCTAAATTCTTAATATTACATCGAAAGAAATCTACGTCATCAGCTATCCGCCCTCCCGATAATATGGAAATATAACTATTATAAATTTAAAATTATTTAAGAACTCCAGATGAAAAAAAAAAAAGGTCTCTTTTGACTTGTGAGACGATCTCAAGATTATTTATCTGTGAGATGGGTCAACCCTACTGATATTCACAATAAAAAGTAATATTCTAAGCGTAAAAGTAATATTTTTTCATGGATGACCCAAATAAGAGACTCGTCTTATAAAATACAACCCGTGATACCGTCTCATACAAGTTTTTGTCAAAAAAAATATCATGCGAGGCAAGGACGTGTAGTAATATTTTTTCCGTACCAAACAAAAATCGTATATGAAGATTTATTAATTTGAAAAAAAAGGCTAGAAATATATGAGTGGAGAAAATAGGATCGGGGGACTCAATTGTGGGGCAAATGAGGAAAGAGTGGGGTGGTATGGACGACTCATTCCGACTTGTTTCCTTTGTATTTTCCCCTCCCTTCGGATTGCAACTTTCCCACGAGTTTGAGTCACATGGAAAAAATCCGAAATGAGAACAGTGATCCTCGATTTTTTTGGGTTTGGATTCGGGTTCGGAGATTTTTTAAAATTCCCGAACTCGTCCAAAAGTAATATTAATGATAAAATAATATTATTATTAGTATTAATAATGTAATAATATTATTATTTTTACAAAAAATTTATAATAATATTATTATTAATATTGATATCAATATTAATATAAAAATTATCATTAGTAACAATAGCTAATAATAAATTTTGGTTTGAGAAAATTCTCGAATCCGTCATCGTCTTGTCTCATTAATATTTTTGAAACAAGGATGAAAATTTGATCCCTACGAATCCCCGAACCCGAAAAAACGAGAATCGGAATGGGTATAGGGATGAGGATGAAATTCGAGGACGGGGATGACAAACCGTCCCTGCTCTATCCCATTATCATCCGTAATCATATCATTTCTAATTTCTCTGCTAGGCACTTGCTTTTACTCTTTTACCCATAGTGTAAATTTTATTTATTTAAGATATATAAAGAACTTTGATTTAAAACTCTTTTTCTTCAGATTATCAGTTTTTAGAATCCAATGAAGTACAACAAGCAACGGAAGAATATTTTGATTTGTGTGTAGCTAAGAAACTAGTAAGGAGGTTTTCAAGATGGAAATAGGAAATTTTGGATTTTGTTATAATATATTTTTACCATCATAGATATTAAATCAACTTTTGAGAAATTTTGAATCTATGATGTGCAATGTGATAAATGGATGTAACATTGCAATATGAACCTGTTTTAGGTTGAATTATTCCTAACATAAAGACAATATCCTAATGCTAAATCAAAAGAGCAATAATTAATTTGAGTATGTGAAATGAATAAGAAAAGTGAACATAACATGACCAAATTAAAATAGAAAAATTAGACTTAAACCTTGATTTTTAGTTTATATACTAGGCAAAAACTTGTATGATATGGTTTTACGGATCGTATTTTGTGAAACTGATCTCTTATTTGGGTCATCCATGAAAAAGTATTACTTTTTATGCTAAGTGTAACGCCCCAGATTCGACGACTGTCCTCACTGTACCAAGACGAGTCTTTCCAGCATGCTTATATCCTCACTCACACGCACCCTAGGAAACTTTCCAGGCGGGTCACTCATCCCAGAATTGCCCCAAATCAAGTACGCTTAACTTTAGAGTTCTTATGTGATGAGCTACCGAAAAAAAGATGCACCTTCTTGATATGAGTAGTACATATCAAATCTTTTAAGCCCTCTTCAACTGTACAGTCCCATACCTGAATAGTTTCGGAATCCCTCTCCTTCCAGTGTAAGATCGGTTCATCCATGTTCTCTCCGTCTAGAAGCCTGCCAGGAGCCGCTCATTGTCCGTGCAACCTCATGGCACCGGTGATCACCTCCCGCCCTTTTCGACCCCGGGCCTCACATGCCCACCAGCTTCCGCTTGGTTCGTTCCCGAACCACACCGTACTCGGAGAGGTCGGATCTGATGTCAACTAAAATGTCACGCCCCGAGATGCATTTCAAGAACATTTCCGATGTTCATGCCATGCATCTCAGGGCGTGACATTTTAGCCTATAGCAACTACTTCGTATTTGTCTTCGCTTTTACGAAAATGATTAACCAAGTTGCTATAGAAGTCCATTGTAAGTCATGCAGGCGGCGCAAGCCCGGGCTCGAGGCGTGACACTAAGACTATTACTTTTTATTGTGAATATCGGTAGGGTTGACCTGTCTCATAGATAAAGATTCATGAGACCGTCTCACAAGAGACCTACTCTATATACTAAACTATGGAAGTCGGTAAATGTGGGAACCCGAACACTAATCATATTCTTAATCATCATTAGGACAATTTAATCAATTATAATAAACATGGTCTAAATATTTTTTTAAATTGCGGAACGTAATTGAATACATGAAAATATACATCTCAGTATATTAAAAGTACAAGTCTGGTACTATATATACAATCATTCAACTAAGGTTTAACAACTAAATGTCAAGTGTCCAAACCCTATCTCTAATCCAAGTCCGTAGTCTCCACTCTAATCACGATCTATCTTCATCTCCTCGACCCTGAACCTGTCCCACCTGTTGTCATGTGTTGGTAACTAGATTCTGGAGTTTGACAAAACATGAATCAATCGATTAACAAAATATGAATCAACTGATACGCACAAGCAAATTCGGCAACTGAACTTATCAACTGAAATCAGCTGATACAATGATACAGAGTAAACTGATCAGTTGGAACTGATCAGTTAAAACATTCAGCTGAATGCCTCAAAGTCTCTCAACTGAAAATGTCTCGGGAAAGAACAAAGAAGACATAACAAATTACAAGAGCACCGCACAACAACCAAGACTACTTAAAACAACGCATTCCGGACAAAGCAATTAAGACGCCGAATTACAATGAATGAAGCAAACAATATCGAAGGAATAATCAAGTGGAAACCAACGGATACAAAGATTCAAATTTATCTCAAGATTACCGTTGGAAAAGAAGAGTATAAATATGGCAGAAGAAAAAGAAGAAAATATATACATCATTCAAAACTTGCTATTACTCTGTCAAAATCTCAGCTCACTCTTATTTGATTTATTCGTAGCAATCAAGGCTACAAGTTGAGCAAACTAGCATTCTGTAATATTTGTTAATTCAATAGTGCTAAGATCAGTTACGCACATAGATCATTTTGTAATACTAAGAGTTTCAGTTTAGGCAGTGGGTAAGTCCTAACTGAAGTGGGTCTGTACAAGTGTTGTATTGGATCAAAGTCTTTTAGTGGAATCCTATCCTTGTGATAGAAGGGGTGATGTAGGAGTAATTAAATTCTCCGAACATCCAGAAACAATCCTTGTGTATTTTATTTCAGTTCTGTATTCTATCTGTCAGTCAGTTACCTTCCGCAACTACCTCACTTTAACTGATTGATATTGACCAACAAGATTCCGAGAATCAGTTTGTCACCAAACTGAACTCAAAAATTCGAAAAGACCAATATTAATTGAGAGTGTTTATTCAACCCCCCCTTCTAAACACTCTTGACACGTCAATCGATCCTATCAAGTGGTATCAGAGCGGTTGAATCTTGTTCTTGAATACTTCTGATCTATAAATCTGTTAGCATGACTTCATTCAATAAAATTCCTATGTTCTCAAGAGAAGATTTCGATGACTGGAAAATCAGAATGCAGGCTCACTTAGCTGCACAAGATGATGACATGTGGTATGTCATAACAGACGGACCCATGAAGATTCTAAAAGCAAATACAGCAATTGCCATAACTGAAGGGGCACCACAGAGAATTCAAAAGCCCAGAGAAGAGTGGACAATTGAGGACAAAAGAAAAGTCAATCTTGACAATGTGGCCAAAGATACTCTATACAAAACACTGGACAAAGCAACATTCAACAAAATAAAGATGTGCAAAACAGCAAAAAAAATTTGGGAAAAGTTGATTCAGTTATATGAAGGAAATGACCAAACAAAAGAAAATAAACTCTCTGTTGCTGTTCAGAAATTTGACAATATCAAAATGAAGGTTGGAGAATCAATGAATGAGTATGATGAAAGGGTGAGCAGTATTGTAAATGAATTAAATGCACTCGGAATGGTGTATACTAACAAAGAGGTTGCACTAAAAGTGATGAGAGGTCTTCCAAAGGAATGAGATGTCAAAACTATGGCTATGAGAGAATCTAAAGACTTGAACCAGATCGAATTTCATGAACTATTTGCTGATTTAAAGGCTTATAATTTGAATTGCAGAGCAGAGAAGGAGAACCATTTACTCCTACAGCTACAACTGCTCTAGCAGCTGTAAGAACTGAATCAACCAGTTCAGTCGAGAAATCTGCCGATCAAGCAATGATGCTATGTCATTATTCATCAAAAAGTTTGGGAGATTCATGAGAAAGAACCAAGGAAACCTTCAGAAACAATACCAGAGAAACAATTCCAAAGAAGAAATAAATGCTTGCTACAATTGTGGCAAAACATGTCATTATATTGCTGACTGTCCTAAACCTAAAAAGGACAGTCAAGGATCAACTGACAGAAAAAAGAAATCATTTGAGCATAAGAGAAGATCCAGAGATGATAAGAAAACCTACAAAAAGAAACATGAGGTTCTATTAGCTGAAGAGAACAAATCCAAATGGGCAGAAACTGATAGTGACGAATCAGAACCAGAAAGCTCATATAGCTCAAGTGATGAAGAGGAAGTCAAATGTCTAATGGCCAATGATACTGAAGCAGAATCTACAAGTCAACGGGTATTTGATTTTAGTTCAACTGATTTTACACGAGAAGAACTCATTTTAACATTGCATGAAATGGTAAATGAGTACCAGAAACTTGCATCATCATTTGAGGAAATAAAGTCAAAGCAAAATGATCCCATGGACAATAAAACCAAAACTGATGAATCAATTGATGGGTTGAGTCTAAAAAGGGAAATTGCTGAGTTAAAAGCAGAGAGAAAGAAAGATCAGTCACTGATCCAGAAATTGATCCTTGAAAATTCAAAACAGACTGAACTCATTCAATCTTGGAATAAGTCGTCTACCGCACTGAATGAGATGCAGAATTCACAAAAATCAGTTTCTGATAAAACTGGTTTAGGGTTCAATAATCAAGGAGAAACGTTTTCAAATGATACTCAACCAAAGCTGACAATGAACAAAGGGAAGTACATTCAATTTGTCAAATCAGCAGTGGTACAAAAACAAATTGAACCCAGTAAACTGATTGAACAACTTACTGAGAAGTTGAACAAGGCTAGAAGATATGGGATTGGCTATAGCCAAAAGCTTTCAACTGATTCACAAAGCGGGTCATCAAAAAGATTTCACAAAAACTATTCGAATAGCTATGTCAATTACTATAACTGCAAGCCAGTTCAGAAGAGATACAGATTGAACAATCAGTTGAATAAGACTAAAACACATACTGTATCAACTGTACACTACTCACCAAGCACAAAAAAGCCGAGAAAAACCATTTGGAATACAGCTACTGGAAAGTCAGTTAGACTAATCCAAGTATGGGTTCCAAAGGGACTAATAAGTTCTGGACCCAAATAGATATGAGTACCAAATCATATTATGTGTGTGCTTGCAGGTAACAGGTACAGATAAAAATTCAATATGGTATTTGGACAGCGGTTGCTCACGACATATGACAGGAGATGCAAGTATGCTATCTCAACTGACCAAATATAGTGGTCCAAACATCAGTTTCGGAGATAATTCCAAAGGTAAAACTGTGGTTAAGGATAAGCTTATCCATGGTAACTTTACTGTTAAAGATGTTTTATTAGTAGAGAATCTGAAGTATAACTTGATTAGCATCAGTCAGTTATGCGACAATGGATTCTCGGTACAATTTGATAAAAACTCATGCTCAGTTAAAACATCAACTGATGAAATCATACTAACTGGCAAACGATGTGGAAACACATATAAAGTCAGTTGGAATGAACAGCCTCATGCACCAGTCTGCTTTATTGCTTCAAAATCATCTCAAAACTGGTTGTGGCATAAAAGGTTAAATCATTTAAACTTTAAATCCATTGCCTATCTGAGTAAACATGAACTTGTAACTGGTTTGCCCAAAATAAATTTTTCAAAAGAAAAACTTTGCTCAGCATGTCAGTATGGAAAACAAGTACGATCTTCTTTCAAAAACAAGGGCTGTAAGTCTTCATCCCGATGCTTAGAACTATTGCACATGGATCTCTTCGGTCCAATACCAGTCATGAGCTTAGGGGGAATGAAATACACCTTGGTGGTCGTAGATGATTTTTCAAGATTTACTTGGGTTATCTTTCTCAAATCCAAAGACCATACGGCTGCACAACTGATTAAACTCTTCAAAAGACTTTTAAATGAAAAATCAGTTGGGATTGATCGAATCAGATCTGATCGAGGAACTGAATTCATCAATCAAACACTTTCAAGCTTTCTAGAAAATGCTGGAATCAAGAATGAGCTCTCAGCAGCAAGAACTCCTCAGCAAAACGGTGTAGCTGAGAGAAGAAATCGAACCCTTAAAGAAGCTGCTAGAACAATGCTTGCTGATTCTGGTATTTCTCAAAGATTTTGGGCAGAGGCAGTAAACACTGCATGTTATACTCAAAACAGATCAATGATTAATAAGAATCATATGAAAACACCATATGAGATCTGGCATGGAAGAAAAAGTATAATCACTTATTTCAAAATATTCGGCTGTAGATGTTTTATTCATGATAATGGTAAAAATTACTTAAAAGCATTCGATGCCAAATCTGCAGAAGGAATTTTCCTTGGATATTCATCAGTTAGTATAGCTTATAGAGTCTTTAATAAGAAAACTTTAAATGTTGAAGAATCTGCGCATGTTGATTTTGATGAAACTGCACTAACTGATAAGCCAACTGATCAAGTTGAGCTAGCTGATCGATTTTCAAATATCAGTTTGAAAAAGTATAATCACTTATTTCAAAATATTCGGCTGTAGATGTTTTATTCATGATAATGGTAAAAATTACTTAAAAGCATTCGATGCCTAATCTGCAGAAGGAATTTTCATTGGATATTCATCAGTTAGTATAGCTTATAGAGTCTTTAATAAGAAAACTTTAAATGTTGAAGAATCTGCGCATGTTGATTTTGATGAAACTGCACTAACTGATAAGCTCAACTGATCAAGTTGAGCCAACTCCTTCTGAAATGTTGGTAGTTATCTGTATTCTATCTGTCAGTCAGTTACCTTCCGCAACTACCTCAGTTTAACTGATTGATATTGACCAACAAGATTCCGAGAATCAGTTTGTCACCAAACTGAACTCAAAAATTCGAAAAGACCAATATTAATTGAGAGTGTTTATTCAACCCCCCTTCTAAACACTCTTGACACGTCAATCGATCCTATCATCATGCACACATACAAACACGACAACAGTCGGATAACTCCGGTGAGAAATAAATCCCAGTATAAATCAAAGAAAGATGCAGTTATATCAACAATGTAAAATCATGTTAAACATGTAACAGATATCAGTAACATGTAACCAAATCTGAAACATAATCAATATAAAATCGCCAATCAAACTCGTGACTCCACGTCTCAGACTAAACTCAATCCTAGTCTAGGGATCCCGGTTTCCAGACGTTGGCATTCCATATCGATCATCAGTAATAGAAGAAACTCCAATTCTATCCACATCGATATGGTATCGATCACCAGTAATAGAAGAAACTCCAATTCTATCCACATTGATATAACCAAACATCCAGTGTCCTGACCTAACCGTCACAGACTTTGGCGTTTTCACCAATTTCCTATCTTGTGACATCGTGCAATGTGCTTGTGGCGATCCCACCACTATCAGGCACTTCTGTCACAAGATCACTCGTCTAATACTCGTCTAATACATGTTTCCTATAAATCAATAGAACAAGCATATCAAATCAAATCAATAAACACAATCATAATAATAAGTATGTGATTTAGGGAAACTCAAGTATATCCTACTTGAGTCGATCTCCCAATACCACATTGACTTATACCTTTCGTCTGTAGTCTTGGTCTGAAGCAATATCAGTTCTGAACTCAAGACTGTCTCTGTAAATGTCCAGTTGTAGCATGCGTTGATAGAAACACAGTACTGAAGTCGGATTCAAATTCTAACGGACGGATCTTCTGCAAAAGACGTAAGAATTTCCACACTTCCTCCGAAGCTTTCTCGATTTCCTACAGATTACTCTGATGAATTATGACAATTTGATATATATATATATATATATATATATCACGCATGCTTCAGCCATGTGGCTTATTCTTGGCAAAACACGTCTCGCCGCGGGTGCGCTACACTTTGGACCGCGTGTGCGCTGAGCATACTAGATAACTACCAACATTTCAGAAGGAACGACCGCGGGTGCGGTGCCTCTACTGTAGCAACACCGCGGGTGCGGTAGATTTTATGGCGCGGGTGCGGTGACCGTTCTGCATCTCTTCCAAAATTTCCTATGAACCACCGCGGGTGCACTGTCTTTTGAACCGCGGGTGCACTGTCTGTGCTGTCCCAACAATATATTTTGCAACTAAAATCGAATCGCAACGTCTCTTGTTCGGTCTTCGATAAATACATCAAATCATGCATTAATGATTGCTGATTACCAGCTCACATCTCGGGCATTACAGTAAAGCGAAAAAACTTCTCACTTGTTGATTTTTTGTTTTACAAACAAAAATACATTTTCACATCCTGTTACTTTGTTTATTATAAATATTATTATTTTTATCAATTTTATTACCATTTTTAGAAATTATAATTTTTTTTTGCACCTATTTTAAATATATAATATTGAACTTAATTTTTTTAAGATATTGTTAATAAAAAATTTATATTTTAATAATTAAATATATTATTAGTGTTATGATAAAAAATGAGTTTAGAGGAGAATAAACTTTTTTAAAAAATTTGCGATAAAAAAGAGATACAATAACTTATTGAAATATTCAACGTTGGACTGAGCATCAGGAGATTATATTTAGTTTAGTCATAAACCAACGGAAACATTCAACATAGTCCTCTAAAAGCTGATTAAACATTTTTGAAACCGTATGTAAGTTGAAATAATAAAAACAATTTGGTTGAAAAATTTTATAAAATAATTTGTATGTAATATTTTGGTATTTTATATAACACAAAATGTTAAATGCCAAAATGTTTGAATAATGGCCACCAAAACATTAAGAACAAGTAAATGCGATCAATTAAAAATGCGTGAACTTTTTTTAGGGAAATTCGAATGTTAAATCTTTCTACGTATTTCTTTCTTCCATTTCCATAAAGATTATACTATACAAAATCTTTTCGGCTAAAGTCTTACTCAAAGCCAAAACTCCTCCGAACAACTTGACTATGGCTCGGGTACCAGGTCATGCAACCTCTTTAATGTCATACACAAATATCATCATTCAACTATTCTATCAAGTTCATTTTTTTTTTTTGTGTAAGTTATTTACATGTAAAGATTTAATCCATTCCAATTCAATGCCTTCAATTGTAACCTAGCACAAGAGGAAATCTCTCAATCAGTTAATATATCTTATTAAGACTCTTCTGGATGCTTCAACCCTTGAGTAGATGCTTCTAGGTATTGTTTGTTGGGTTGAGTTGTTCTTCCCTCTTGTATTATTATTATTTTATCTTTGGTATTTATGACGTCGAAAAATGATATGTTAAAAATAAGAATATGATCGTTTGAAAATGTTTTATACGATTTCTGAAATTGACAAGGTCATATTCGCGTTGATTTCCATTTTCAGCATCGAGCTGATTTTTCTAGTCATCGAGCCGGTTTGATGTGCTGGTTTCGGCTGTGCTGATTCTAGACTACCATGATAATCTAATTCCGCTATAATGTTTTCTTGATTATTGTTCTTGATTCGTTGATTTTTGGGTAGAGTGATGAACATGAAATTTGTAATTTCTCTTATATTTTCATAAAATTAAGAATCACTCAATTAATGTCTATGGTCAATCATGACTTTCTCCAAATCACAATATTTCATGAACTACATGTAAAATTGCTAATCAAAATCAGACTAAACCGAAATTTCATATTTTTGATTGGTTTGATTTTAAAAAATTCATTGGATTATTTTATTCGACAAAATCAAAGTCTCCTTTAGTCGGATATGCAGATGCAGGATATCTTTCTGATCCACATAAAGCTAAATCCCAGACAGGTTATGTGTTTACACGAGGAGACACTGCTATATCATGGAAGTCGGTGAAGCAATCCTTAACAGCGACGTCTTCAAATCACTCTGAGATCATTGTAATGCATGAAGCAAGTCGGGAGTGTGTGTGGTTGAGATCTATGACACAAAAAAATCATTCTCTCTTCTCTATATTCTCTACTATTCACAACACGTTATCAGCACAAGTGCTCTTCAAGGTAAAATTTATAAATAATTTATTCTTATTCTTGTATGAATGCTCTTGAAGAAGGACAATATTTAGATTTAATATTGATGCTCCCGAAGCAGCACAAATTATAGATTTATATTGATGCTCCTGAAGAAGCACAACTTTTAATTTTATGTTGATGCTCCTGAAGTAGCACAACACAACTTTATGTTGAAGATATTGATAGATCTATGAATAAAATATAGATGAATAAGATTTATCAATATTACCGAAGAATCTTGATCTAAAATCATAAAAATCTATCAATATCTATGAATAATATTGATATAAAATATAATGTTATCATATTCCTGAAGAATTTAGATAACTATCATATGTTTCGACAATATTCTTGAAGAATATTGATTAAAAATGTATTGTTGTTTTGATTTAAGTTTTTTTCATATCTTGGATTGCTTATTTAAGATTTATATTATTTGGATTTTGATGATTTAAATAGTCGCTAAAATATTGTGTGAATACTAGTATTTACTAGTTTTATGATAATTTTTGAGTCAATCACAACACTATTTTTTATATCAATTGGACAAAAAAATAATAATAATAATAATTCTTCACAACCGCAACAGTGGTGTGAGAAATTCTAGGTGTGGGAGTAATTTTTTTTAAGACATAAATTTTATTATAATTTCTTTAAGTCCAAAGTGTTGGATTTTTTCCTTTTCAAGAAATATATGGCTTGTTTACGAAGTTGGGCAGGATTCTGTGATATTTTTTTTACGTATTTAGAATAATTGTGCATAAAAGAGTTTTATTTTTTTCTTTAGTTTATAATGCTACAATTTGTAATTAGTGCAATTTGTAATAGATACATAAATTATTAATTGAGCACATCTCATTGTACACCTGCATCGATGTTAGTTTAACAAATAGAATAACAAAATTTCAAAATTACATAGTAAAAGTAGTAACATGCATAATTTGTTATAATATTTATTTTCAATAATAGTAATGCAATTTTACTCTATTTATGTCATGATTCTAATTATATAATTTTTTTTTAAGTTGCAATGGCGAACATCACCAAACTTGAATTTGAAGCACTTGACTTGACTGGAAAAAATTATTTATCATGGATTTTGGAGGCCGAGGTCCACCTTATCTCTATGAATTTAAGAGATACAATAAAAGAAGGAAATGAAATGTCTCAGCAGGACCGTGCAAAGACACTTATTTTTCTCCGTCATCACCTCAATGATGGGTTGAAAGTCGAATATCTCACTGTGAAAGAGCCACGAGAGCTTTGAAAAAATCTAAAAGAAAGATTTGACTATCAACGAACTGTAATTCTCCCAAGAGCCCGATATGAATGGATGCACCTACGGTTACAAGATTTTAAGTCCGTAAGTGACTATAACTCTGCATTATTCAAGACTAGTTCCACACTGATACTTTGTGGAGAGAAAGTCACTGATCAAGACATGTTAGAAAAAACATTCTCCACTTTTCATGCATCAAACGTGCTCCTACAGTAGCAATATCGTGAACGTGGATTTCAAAAGTACTATGAACTCATCTCATGCTTACTAGTTGCTGAACAAAACAATGAGCTGCTCATGAAAAATCACCAAATGCGCCCAACTAGATCCACACCATTTCCTGAAGCAAATGGAACTACATTTCCTGAAGAATATAAAATTGCATTTCCTGAAGCGAATGCTAATTCCACTCAAAATCATAACAATGGACGTGGACGTGAACGTGGATGTGGGCGTGGGCGTGGCCAAAGAAGATACTATCAGCAACAAAATGGAAAGAAACATAAAACAAGCCACCAGCAGTGGAATTCCAATAATGAAGAAGCAAAGGAGAAGAGTTCCAAAGTATATGAAGAAAAATGTTATAGATGTGGAATGAAAGGGTATTGGTCTCGTACCTGTCGTACGGCAAAACATCTTGTGGATCTATACCAAAAATCAATCAAGGAAAATGGAAAAATGGAGATAAATTTTGTGGACAATGATGATCCAATTGATATAACTCACTTGCACGTCTCTGATTTCTTTGCTAATCCAGATGGAAATATAGATAATTTGATTGGTGGTGGTGTGTTAGAAAATAATAAGTAATTACTTTCATTGCTCTTGTTCCTACTTTGAATTTCTATTGTTTATTAGGTTATCGTGGTCTCGTTTTTATTTTGATGTTCAGTTCATGTTTAGGATTTGTCATGGAGGTTTATTTTGTTATTCAATAAATGTTTTCATTATTCAATAAAATATTTCCTTTGAAAGCTTTACACATTATTTATTGAATTTAGCTTATTGAATTATATTTTTATTTTAGATTAACGATGAAATGTCAGGATGAATGCTTAGTGGATAGTGGTACAATACGTACTATTCTTCAATATAAAATGTATTTTTTTGGAGTTAACATTAGCTGAAAATAATGTTACAATAATATCGGGTGCATAAAAAATTATTGAGGGTTATGGAAAGGCAAAAATCATTTTACCAAATAATACAAGCCTATATATTGAAAATGCCCTATATGCGAGCAAATCCAGTAGAAATTTGCTTAGCTTTAAAGACATCCGCCGAAATGGATACCATATTGAAACATTAAATGAAAATAATTTCGAATACCTTTGCATAACATCTATTATATCTGGTCAGAAGCAGATAAAAGAAAAATTATGTGCACTTCCTTTTGGAATGTATTTTACAACAATAAAAACAGTCGAAGCAAACATTGTCACAAACCAGAAGTTTGTTGACCAACAGAGCTTCAAATTATGGCATGATCGACTTGGTCACCCTGGGGCAACAATGATGCGCAGAATAATAATTAACTCACATGGACACCCTCTAAAGAACCAGAAGATTCTTTTACACAATGATTATCCATGTGTAGCTTGTTCACAAGGCAAACTAATTATAAGACCTTCCCCTAAAAAGATTGATGTTGAAATCTCAACCTTCTTGGAGAGAATTCATGGGGATATTTGTGGACCTATACACCCACCATGTGGACCATTTCGATACTTCATGGTATTGATTGATGCGTCTACTAGATGGTCACATGTTAGTTTGCTTTCAACTCGAAATATAGCTTTTGCTAGATTACTTGCACAAATTATTAAATTACGAGCTCAATTCTCAGATCACTCAATCAAGACAATTCGTCTTGATAATGCTGCTGAATTTAAATCGCAGATATTTAATGACTATTGTATGTCAATAGGGATTTCAGTTGAGCATTCGGTTGCCCATGTCCATACACAAAATGGCTTAGCAGAGTCATTTATTAAGCGTTTGCAATTAATTGCTAGACCATTATTGATGAGAACCAAACTTCCATCAACTGTGTGGGGACATGCCATATTACATGCTGCATCATTGATTCGTATAAGGCCAACTAATTATCACCAATACTCACCCTTACAACTTGCTTATGGTCGAGAGCCTGATGTTTTTCACCTTCGAGTATTTGGTTGTGCAGTACAAGTCCATCTCCCACCTACACAGCGAACCAAAATGGGCCCACAACGTAGACTTGGGATTTATGTGGGATATGATTCACCATCTATTATTAGATTTTTGGAACCTTTAACAGGAGATTTGTTTACTGCGAGATTTGCAGATTGCCACTTCGATGAATTGGAATTTCCAAATCTAGGAGAAATAAAGTTGTGTCCCGAAGAACAACAAAAGATTTGTTGGAATGAGAAAACACTATCTCATTATGATCCTCGAAATAATCAATGTGAGCAAGAAGTTGAAAGAATCATTCACTTGCAAAGAATTGCAAATCAATTGCCCGATGCTTTTGTTAATACAAAGAATGTGACAAAGTCACATATACATGCAGAGAATACCCCTGTAAAAATTGATGTCCCCGTAGGACCAGCTATTATTCAACCTGCAAATGAATCTAAAATACGCCAGAAGCGTGGTCGACCAATTGGTTCAAAGGATATTGTACCTCGAAAAAGAAGGTACAAGAGAAAAAAAATTCAAAAGCTCCCGAAGAAGAAATCTTGGATGATATAGTAAGAGAGATCAATGAACCAAACTTGGATAATATTATTCCTGAAGAATCAAATTCTCATGAAAATAATGAGATTTCAATAAATTATATATCATCTCGAAAATTGTGGGATCGAAATAACACAATTGTTGACAATGTCTTTGCCCTAAATGTCGCCCTTGACATCATACATAATGAAGACCCAGAACCACAATCCGTTAAGGATTGTCAACAAAGAGATGATTGACCAAAGTGGAAGAAGGCCATACAAACTGAATTAGACTCACTAGAAAAACATAAAGTGTTTGGACCTGTAGTACGAACACCTGAAAATGTAATCCCAGTAGGATACAGATGGGTTTTTGTACGAAACAGGAATGAAAATGGTGAAATTGTAAGATACAAGGCCCGACTCGTAGCCCAAGGTTTCTCGCAGAGACCTGGAATTGACTATGAGGAAACATATTCACCTGTGATGGATGCCACTACTTTTCGATTCCTAATCAGTTTAGCAGTATCAGAAACTCTTGATATGCGACTTATGGATGTTGTAACTGCTTATCTTTATGGTTCACTTGATAGTGATATATATATGAAAGTGCCTGAAGGATTCAAACTATCGAAAGAAAATGGTGAAGCGCCCAAGGCTATGTTATCAATAAAACTGCATAAATCCTTATATGGATTAAAGCAATCTGGTCGCATGTGGTACAATCGTCTTAGTGAATATTTGTTAAAAGAAGGATACACAAATAATGTTATTTGTCCATGCGCTTTTATAAAAAGAACAGATGAGGGTTTTGCAATTGTGGCAGTATATGTTGATGATCTAAATCTTATTGGCACTTCAGAAGAGCTTACTAAAACTGCCAATTACTTGAAAAATGAGTTTGAGATGAAAGATTTAGGAAAGACAAAATTTTGCCTCGGATTGCAGATTGAACATTTGCAAGAGGGAATATTTGTTCATCAATCATCATATACAGAAAAAATATTAAAGCTCTTTTACATGGACAAGGCACACCCATTAGCATCACCAATGTTTGTTCGATCACTTGATGCTAACAAAGATCCTTTTCGACCAACTGAAAATGGAGAAAAAATCGTTGGTCCAGAAGTACCATATCTAAGTGCCATTGGTGCACTGTCATATCTCGCAAATTGTACTCGCCCAGATATATCATTTTCTGTTAATCTTGTAGCGATATATAACTCATGTCCAACCCGAAGACATTGGAATGGTGTAAAACACATATTTCGTTACCTTCGGGGTACAATTGATATGGGATTATTTTATTCGACAAAATCAATGTCTCCTTTAGTCGGATATGCAGATGCATGATATCTTTCTGATCCACATAAAGCTAAATCCCAGACATGTTATGTGTTTACACGAGGAGACACTGCTATATCATGGAAGTCGGTGAAGCAATCCTTAACAGCGACGTCTTCAAATCACTCTGAGATCATTGTAATGCATGAAGCAAGTCGGGAGTGTGTGTGGTTGAGATCTATGACACAAAAAAATCATTCTCTCTTTTCTATATTCTCTACTATTTACAACAATAATTTAATTTTAGTTTAAAATTTTGTAAAATTAAATCAAATAGTAGACGCGGATAAAATTTTGATTTTCCCTTTGTACCTAAAACCCGAACCCAATTTGTTTGCCTCTTATAAAATAAGGGCAATCCGGAAATTCCAAGTGTACCAGTTCTACCTAGCAAGAAAGAAGTAGCATGTTATGATCCCAATCGAGCATTCGAGCACTTCTTCCCATACAAAGACTCTCTCTCTCTCTCTCTCGCTCTCTCTCTCTGCATAGTTTTCGTTAATCAGACCTCTCTCGTAGGCATCTGCTGAGTAATGGGTCTCAGCCCTCGTAACTCTTGAACGTCCGAATCAAAGTTACGCTGCTCAAGTTCAACTTTCTTGCGTCACTTGTCTTGAAATTTGTCCTAAAGTTGGGCAAAAAGTGATGTGTGTTTGAATTTTTTGATAAAAAAAAATTCAATCTTCTTGAGCAAGGGCTATGGAGGGTGAGATGACAAATGGTTTGTCGAAGAATGAAAGGATTTCTGGTGCTCCTGAGGTTCTTGACTCCTTCTGGGTTTCAGATTCTTCTTCCCCTTCTTTTCTAGGTGAATGCTATGCAAATGAGCTTCGGTTTTTGCATTTTTGTTATTTTTCTTGAGTTTCTCTTCATAGGCTGTTTGCTGCCATTTTTAGATCCATCTGCATATTTTTCTAGCTAGCACTCGCTTTTTTGTATGAGATTTAAATACCTTTGATCTGAGATTCTTATTTTGGAATTTGAGATTTTGTGCTGACATGTATATATATACTCTGTTGAGTGTTGAATATTGTGTTCATGTATTAAAAAAAACAGCTTTTGTGAAATCAAGTTTCTATATGAAGAGACAGGCTAGTTGAAACGAAAAAAAGTATACGAAAACTGAAAATTAAACTCCTAATCTTGATCAAGATTTGTTCTCTGATTCAGGTTCTACCACAATGCTGAACTTCGAAGATATTCAAGGCAAAAACAATTTCGAGAAGCCTTTCCTATCAAAGATTGACGATAAATCAGACAACGGCAACGAGGATTTTGACGAATGTTTCCGACATCAGGAGAAAAAGAGACGGCTCCTACCGGAGCAAGTCCAGTTTCTTGAAAAAAGTTTTGATTTGGAAAACAAACTTGAACCTGAGAGGAAGGTCAAACTTGCTGAAGAACTTGGTTTGCAGCCTAGGCAAGTAGCCATTTGGTTTCAGAACCGACGAGCCCGGTACAAAACGAAGCAGCTAGAGAAAGAGTATGACTCTTTAAAAGCAAGTTTCGATCTACTCAAGGAGGATTATGATGCCCTTTACAAAGAAAACGAGAGATTGAAGATCGAGGTATCATCTCTTTGTTGCAATAATTGAACAGTTTTTGAACTTTATGTGCAAAATCCCACCTATTTTGAGAGTGCAAGCTAGAGTACTTTTCCAAGGACTTCTCTATAAGTAAATAGCGAAATCGTTTGTTTCTCACAAGTTTTGTTCCACGATAGGTTCATTTTCTCGAGGAGAAGTTACCCAAGATGGAACCATTTGATCCCACGAGCCCACTGGACTTCCAACCTACAAAGAAGCCAATTATTGCACCAAATGCCGCAACAGTCATGGCTTGCAAGCAAGAAGATGCATCAAGCTCGGCGAGGAGCGACGTTTTCGACTCCGACAGCCCACGTTACACCGACTCGGTTTTGGTGGCCGAACCCACTGATTCTTCACATGCTACTGAGCCATACGCTTCTGATGAAGATGACAATATCAGGAGGAGGCTATTACCATCCTCATCATGCTTGCCTAAACTTGAACTTCAATCTTACGATGATTTGCAGCCAAATTCATGCAATTTGGGGTTCCCTGTCCAAGATCAAGGCACTTGGCTGTGGCAATGTTGAGTTTGCATATGGCATCGGAGAGTGTTTTTGGAGTACTAAATATTACTGTTTCGTGTTGTGTTATTACCCAAATAAAGTACGGATCTCAATAATGAAAGCTTTTATGTTCTTTAAGAGTAATTTTCCATAAATTAGATAAAGATTCGAGATTCGTTTCACAAATTTGATCTTATAAATTTGATCGATAAGATCTCGGATTTTGTTTGAAAGATAATTGTCATTTTGTAAAACATGATGAATAGTTAAAAGTTGGGCATGGCAAGCATGGAAGTAGCCTTTTGATTATAAAATGCGTTTAACATAACTAATTACGAAGAAATGATCCGGTTCGGTTTTGGTTATGAGCTTAATTAAAGGTGGAATCGGATCAGACCGCTTGAATTCAATTCAGGTTCCGAATCTCACGGTTTCGGTTTCCATTTATAAGTTTTCACTATGGTTTAAATTGATTTAAACTCAAATTTATTCTTTTATATTTTAAAGTTAATTAAATTAATATGGAAAATTAAACTAAATGGTCAACAATAACAATTTAAAACATTATATCAATTTTTAGCTCTTATTATAAAAAAAACAAAAACAAAATAAGGGGTAGAGTTGTTTAACATGGATCAAATAATTTAATTATAGTATTTAAAATATCTATAAGAACTTAAAATTTAATATTTATACGGTTTTAATCATGGTATCTTTAGTTTAGGAATCAGAAGTGATTGTGAACACATGATTATGAGGCGCAGTCTCACGAATATTTATTCATGAAAAATATTTGACATAAAAAATAATACTTTTTAATCAACAATGCTCATATTTGACATAAAAAATAATATTTTTCATATGTAGTCCAAATAATATATATATATATATATATATCACAAAATTGAGTCGTGAAACTATCTCAAACATGAAGTCATATTTCGCATAGTATCTAAATTATATGTATTTGTGTTACAATTAAGAACGAGTGCGAAATCAACTAAAACTGTGTAACGGCTATTTTAGTGGAGCTTATTTATATGAATTCATTAAAAAAAATTTATGGGTTCATTTATTTTATTTTGAATATATATATCCGCTTTCCTACCAAATTAACTTGTGCAGATAATAATTATATTGGGATATTTTAAAATAAAAAAGTTAATAGATATGATTAAAATATTATATGATAATACATAAATTGATGAAATTTTTTGATAATTGTAATGATTATGTCAAGAAATGTAGAAATGATTTTTGGGAAAATTTTAAAAACGAAATGATGATATTTAATTTTATTTTGCGAGTGAGAAATGCATTTAAGGAGTTAAGAAAAAATGTTGGGTGGATTTTCCAAAATAAACAAATGGGACATAAATTAAATTGAAAATGAATACCAAGGGGATAAAAAAAGTTAGAATCCTGACAAATAGGAAGAAAATAGGGATTGTTACCCCAAAAAAGTCAAATATTTTAGGATTTATTCCAATGTTCTTCTTTATGCCACGACTTTTGAGCCCATTTTGGCTTACTTTATTTTATGTAGATCGTGACATTTTGTCTCCCCATATTTATTTTAAATATCTAAATACCCATGTATTCATCACTTGCACCATCTCCAACCACAAAATCTATTTTGATACAAATTTTACATTAAAATAGTACGATTTCTGCATCAAATACAACATCCATCTCCAACTCATTTAATTCAAATCTTATATCAATTCCTTTTATTTTACCTATATTATTTTATTTAATATATTTTTAATTATAATTAATGTTTATATTACATATATTAATTTATTGTATTTGAATTATGTGTTTTAAATTGCATTTGTATTTTCATTATGTATTTCAATTTAGTTATGAATTGTATTGTTACATTAATTTTTTTGCATTTGTATTTAATTATATTATTTATAAATCATTAAATCAAATTATTTTTTAATTATTAATAATTAACATAAATAAATTAATAATTAAAAAATCAATAATTATTATTCTTTAATTTTTATTAAATATCTAATTATTAAAATAATAAAATATATATTATACTATTATTTAAATAATATTTATATTTTCTAATATAAATATTTATAATAATAAAATGCAAATTTATAATAAAAAAACAAAAAAGGGGGTGTTTTGGCGTAAAGATTGGAGATGATCTTATATATTAGTGAAGATTGATTTTGGAAACACCATTTTGGTGCAAGATTAGATATGACTGAAGATTGATTTTTGGAAAACAAAAATAAAGGAATTCATAAAACATTACTGCAAATTTATTATCCTATTATCCTTAACGTGATTTGATTTATGTGTAACTCTTAAATACTTAAAAAATAATAAATAAATAAATAAATAAATAATAAAAATAGTGAAACTTATACCTGTATTTGTGTATAAACTCGAGTGTTGTGTGTTGAGTTCAAACTACTTGAGAATAACATATTAACCGTTGATATAATGATACATGTTTTGTTATATTAACTCTGTCAACATTAAACTTTTGTATGCATGATTCAAGTATTATTCTAAAGATAACATCAAATCAACCAACATGGTGATCGATTTTTATGGGTTGCAAGTCGGATGTGAGATCCATCTATGGCTTATCAATTTAACAAACTTAGCGTGGAAGTCGTCGCAGCATTTTGAACTCCCCACGCCAGGAGAGGACTATGCATTGATTAGTCATAATTGGGGTAGTTTTGCTGTAAATGTTTGAATGTGCTACACTTATTATGCCTCAATTTATAACTTGGCAGACAACAACGTTATTTGTATTAGAATTTGTTGTAAAATTTCTTTGGACAAAACAAAATGTAAAGTTGGCATTACATACATGAATAGGTCTCTTGTGAGACTGTCTCATAAATTTTTATCTGTGAGACGGGTCAACCCTGTCGATATTCACAGTAAAAAGTAATACTCTTAGCATAAAAAGTAATATTTTTTCATGGATGACCCAAATAAGAGATCTGTCTCACAAAATACGACCCGTGAGACCGTCTCACACAAGTTTTTGCTTAAATACATTTTTTGTTAGAAATCACTGGTGTGTTTAATGTTCTTATCTATCCTCGACGATTTTTCAAAGTGATGCGATAGTTGTAGAATAGTTATGAGATTTTCATTTTTCATATATATCGATCGATCGTATGATCAATTATTATTTGACATATATATCGAAAAAATCAACATGAAATCTCAACACCCCGATCTAGAAATTGAAAATGTGATGTTTTTTTTTTTTGTTGATAAATCGAACATAAGATTATTATTGGGGATTGGACGGTGGTGATGAATAATAAACGTGGTGGAACAAAAAAATATGCGTAATGATTTTTTCCAAATGGTCACACAGTAAGGTGACGTGGCGAGCTACTTGGTTATTCAAGCACATGTGCACTTAAAGCAGGTTTCGGTCAAACAAAGCCCCCGAAAGCTGTGGGCCCACGTAGGCCCATTTAATACTCTTGGGCCTACAACGTGGCGTGTAGCTTAAGGAGATTACGAAACTAGTGGGCCTAACTCTCACTGTTTGCCTTCAATGTTGATCGGGATATGCGTGCATCCCCCGAGAAATTTTATTATTAGATACAGCATATATTTGCGTGCATCCCCCAAGAAAACATATATTGTATTATTCTTGTTATTATTATTTAAAAAATTTTATTATTATCATTATTATAAAAAATCATATTAAAAATAGCAAAGGTTTTAAAATATCTATTGCTTATCCAAAACCGTCGTTAAATTGGAACCGGTCAGTTTTAGGGACAGTTTTGGCCTTAGCAAATCCGATTTTTTAATGGTGATATATGAACAATATAATGATTTCTAACTATAATTTTTAGTTGAATTTCAGTCAAACGTCGGATGAAATGAAATAATTATGTATGTATGTCAATGTGGCAATAAGTTTAGGAACTTGAGTGGAACAAATGAGAAAAGAGGGGTGAGTGGTTCAATTTGAAATCTTCGAACGCATTTCGATCGATCAAATCTATGATTTCAAATTTCTTTTACTTAGCGTTGTTGGAAAATGGAACTCATGCTTCAAATCATTTCACCGACCAAAATTTTCCACTCAAATCAAATTCATAATCCAAATACAACCTTACCAAATTTTATAATTTTTTTTGAATGGATCCCCGTGATCATCACCACTTTTCATGGATCCACTTAAGCACGTATCGTATCTTGAATGAATAAAATTTTGAAATGAATTATTAGATAAATTAAAAGAATGTTTGCGAACTCTAAAAAAAAAAATCTCAAATTTTCCTTTACAAAATCACAAAAGAAATAATAAAAAAAAGTATGTCTCTTATGAGACGGTTTCAAGAATTTTTATATGTGAGACGAGTCAACCCTACCGATATTCACAATAAAAAGTAATACTCTTAGGATAAAAATAATGTTTTTTTATGAATGACTCAAATAAGAGATTTTTTTATAAAATACGACCGTGGATTCATTTCACACATATTTTTGCCAATAAAAAAATAACACTTTTTTTAAAGTTTGCAGCCTCGGAGTCGGCGAACAAAATATCTCAAACAAACGGGCTTAAGCCAAGAACGAGGAAATATCAAACGGGACCACATTTGAATCGGTGTACGCCGTTCGATGGGGGCCCAATCATTTTGGACCGTCTGTTGGAATTACATATGACACTTATTTTCATTTGTTTTTTGTGTTATTTTTATGGAGAAATAATAAGGAATTCACGTATTGGTATTAATTAAGATTAATCGGACTAATCATTTTATAAAAAAAAAATTTATTGTTTCTAGTGACTCAATTTTTTTTAGATCATATAATAACAATTTAAACATCACATCTCGATTGTTTGAGAGACAATCACTGTATCTCAATGCTAACAATTATTTTTATCGAGAGCATAGTCCAAATTGAACGAATTTATTTAAGATGTTATAGTTTTTGACGAAGAGTAGGTCTCTTGTGAGACGGTCTCACGAATCTTTATCTGTGAGACGGGTCAACTCTACATATATTCACAATAAAATAATACTCTTAACATAAAAAATAATATTTTTTCATGGATGACCCAAATAAGAGATTCGTCTCACAAAATACAATCCGTGAGACCGTCTCATACATTTTTTTGCCATTGATGAAATGATATACCTGCTCAATCATATATATATATATATATATATATATATATATATATTTATTTATTTATTTATTGAGGTGTAAAAAATTAGATATGATATCTCATGTGAATGTTTAAAAAAAATTAAATTTTGATCTTGTACGGATTGTGTCGGTCGACCCCTCGAAACATATATAAAATATCTAATAACAAATATCTATTTACTAACATGGACACGTAGGGATAGGTGTCGCTGTCAAAATACACATTTTTTTTAATTAATAAAAGTAAAATATTTTAGAATAATTTAATTCAATATTCATAAAATATAATGTATCCGATCAATTTCTGATTAATCTGTGGGTGGGGGTAGACATTGTATAGTCGATTTCTATGGAACCTAAAGTCCACGTGCGGACCATGAACATGATCTCAAAGTAACAAATCAAACAGTGATTGGCATTTAATATAGAACGTGTATCCAATCCGATCCAACTTATTTGAGCCGAGTTTGATTAATTTTAAGTTAGAATAGGTCATACTGTGAACAATTTTTGTATTTTGATGTGTATGTTTTGGATAACGAGTTTTATAATATGTAACATATACTCAATCCGTTCAAGTTTCTATATATACATATAAGATGTAACTTTTTCTCTCGTTTCGTGAAGATAGTCTTTTGTGATTTTTCAGATTACACATGTTAGTGTACAATTAATATGGTACTTGAGCTCTGATACCATGTTAAAATACATGGGAGTTGTATATATGGTCTTGGACAATCCTCCCCCCTTGAGCTAGCTTTTGGGGTTGAGTTAGGTCCAAGTTCCAATCTTAACAGTACATGATTTTATGATGTTAATTATTGGATTCAATAAAATTGTTACTTTTGATATTTGGTTCATACTGTGTTCGCGACTTTGTTCGATTTTTTTTATTCAATATGGGATGAGGTGGATCTCGAGTCTTTCAAAATTATAATGGATCGGATCTTATGTATGTCCTAGAAGACCCGACCCGTTTTATACCAATTTTATCTCAAAGATTTTAATTGAAATACATTATTAGACGTAAAATATATATATATATACATATATATATATATATATATATATATATTCTTGTAGATGTGTCATGTGAAAATGATTAAATTTTTTAAATGAAAATCGAAAGAGTTAGTATTTCAATATTCGAAATTTATCACGATCACTGGTTTTTGATAGTTTATTTGCTTTTTGCTCTATAAATTAAAATATCTCAAAGTGGTAAATTACTTTTAAAAAAAAGAAGAGGGGGACAGAGACATGCATTTGCTCGTATCCATCATATGGGCCTGAAGCCCATACGCTATGCTTACCCTGACTTATATAAAAGCCCAATAAGCAGTAAGTGTTTTTTTTCCCTAAAAAACAATTATATATATTTTAATTTTAAATATAATGATGAATTTTAAGGATAAAATAGTATTTATTTCAAAAAATTAACAAAATTCAGCTTGAATTTCTATGAAGATGATCCACCAAATTTTACCTAAATTTAGTAGAACACGCTGCGCAAGCGTGAACTCGCACAAAATCTCATGCTATGATAGTTTTCGGAAATAATGAGTGAATATATTTTGATTCTTAACCAAATTAAATGATTTTGGTGTCATTTTGAAATAAAACGAAACTCTATAACTTTCATTTGAACACCAAATCAATATTCCCAACCAAATATTCCTAGATTTATTAAAGAGGCCGTCAATTACTTTGAGTAAGTCTCTTGTGAGACGGTCTCACGAATCTTTATAACTGAGACGGGTCAACCATACCGATATGCATAATAAAAAGTAATACTCTTAGTATAAAAAGTAATATTTTTTAATGGATGACCCAAATAAGATATTCGTCTCACAAAATACGACCCATGAGACCGTCTCACACAAGTTTTTGCCAATTACTTTCTAACAACGAACCTAACCTATAAAGAAGCAAGATATATTTATACATGAAATTACATTAGAGAGCTGCTTGTGAAGAAAAGGGTAGGAAGAAAATTGAAAAAAATAGTTCAATTAGAAATTGATTACAGTCCAGCTGGCGATATTTCGAGGGGAAGAATTATAATTTTTTTTATAATTTTCATTGTACATATAACATTTTGAGTCAAAAGACATTTATTTAGCAGACGTATGAGAAAATATTTTGCATGCTGAGCAACAAATCAAACCACTCCTTCTCTGCCTTTGGCCCCTTCGCTTCCCTTTCCTGCGGAGGCGCTCATGTTATTTCCATCACACCCGGTAGAGTAGAAACTCTAATGAATGAAAATTATGCAGAAGATTTGTTCTTACTTTTTAATTCTGCCACTTTTGATGGTTTTTTGTTTTACTGGTTGCAGGTTGAAGAGTGTTTACATGGGGGCGGGGAACTTCTGGCCAATTGGGCCATGGGGAGATGATCAAATGTTTGCAGCCGAATGAAGTGAAGGCTTTGGAAGGATTTGTTGTTACTTGTGTTTCTGCTGGGTGGAATAACTTTAGATTTGTTACAGGTTTTGTTTCTCCTACTCGTTGATATTGATAATATCAACTGATGTTTCAAGGTTCCATCTTTAGATTTGCATTCTATTAGGCTAAACATCTTTTTACTTTTTCTTTACCTGCTTCTGAACATTGACAGCTTCTGTGCAGATAATGGCGCTGTTTTCACTTATGGAGATGGTTTGGTTGGCCAGCTTGGTCATGGTGATTATGAATCAAAACGCTCTCCTATGGAGGTAGTGTATTTTAGTTCTAAGCATGTTGAGCAAGTAGCTTGCGGTATGCGCCATACACTAGCATCGCTCAAAGGTAATTTTCTGGGAAGATTTGTTTTCGTACTGCATTTTGATTTCTGATGTAGCATTTATTATAAACTGGATATGGATTGAACCAAATTTGTCACCCAGCTTACATTTATCATTTTTGTGTAGATGATGTAGAACACAATGTTTACGGATTTGGATCGCGAAGGAGCAGACAATTAGGTACATCCACAGGCATAATCAAATCAACTAGTGTCCCTCAGGCTACCTTGTGTCTCCCAGAAGTTGAAATTGTTGGTATTTGTGCGAATGGAGATGATAGATTCGTAGTGCTGCATTATCAGGTGTGTTTTCAACATTTTCCTCTTTCTTGGTTTCATATTGGTTGTCTACATCTTTATCATTACGAATCAGAGAACGTATTTTACAATCAGACTCGATATTTTTAAAATCATAAAATATTTGTGTATCATTTAATTGCTACAAAGATTTTTTTACCATGCTTAATCTCTATTTTTCATCCATAAGAACATATGATCATTTTAATCTCAACTGCAAAAGATTAATAGATTTCAGTCTTTTGGGTTGTCTTTTCGTCATGGATGCAGACTTTAACGACCAAAGCACATAAATCATGAGTTGTGTTTCGCCCTCTCTTTGCAATATTTATATAGTTTATAAATTCAGCATTCCCCTTTATTGAATTTCATATCTTCTTGTTGCTGACGCTTGTTATCTAGCTACTGGATGTTTATACACTTGTGGAAGAGGATATTGGAATACATCATGTGTTAGCATTCCTCGCCGTACTGATACGGCTGTCTTTCCACCAGGTTGCTTTAGGATGGAATCATGCTTTATTGTTAACAAGCATGAATTTTCTTAATCATTATCATGGATCTTGTTGGAAGGAAATAACTATTTGGATTCTAGGATGAACAAATTGGACTATTTCATGCTTTTTTGCAGGAGAAGAAAAACTATACATGCTTGGTGGAGACCATCATTGTGCTCTTAGTAATCCTTCATAAAACACCTTTGATGAAAGATGGTGATTCAAATTCACTACAAGAATCTAACTTTCTTCTGTACAAGTATTGAAACAATTCACATTGCTGTTCCAAGTTAGCTCTCTATATATGAGTAGCATGAAAAGTATTCACCTTGTATGATAGAATATTCAAATACAACTTTTTTTATCCTACAACAAAACTCGTAACATTTTTTGTTTTCCAACATTATACCCAAATTTTACCATGTATATCGTAGTTAAGAAAGAGATCTGGCAGCAAAAAAAAAAAAATATATATACAAAAAAAGTGGAAAAGAAGCAAATGATTTTTGAGATCCTGAGGCGTCTCAATGTTAACATCGCCTATGGGTTATATGCTCTCTTCACTCTCATGTAACAATAAGAAGGTTATTCTGGTAGCCACTACTGTTGACAATGGGGCGTAAAGGGTCGACTTTCCATATACCATCAACTATGAACTTAATCTGCAGCAGGATATTAGAGGAAAGAGTTCATGATCATGGTAAAGCTGAATATATCACATAGTTGAGGTGTTTAGAAAACCTACCTCATATCTACCTGGATACAGCATTAAGCTCACAGAAAAGATTCCTGTCTCTGATTTCTCCATCTTCCGCTGCAATCAAGGTGCCCATTTGACTACTTTAATCAACAACAAAAGAAGAAGACTCCGATCCATTATTAAAAGGTGGAGTCGCTTTCGCATCACAATCTCAGAACCACATGTTTATATGATTGTTTGTCGAAACAAAATTTTTCAAGAAGTTAATAGGTACTAACAATATAATTCTGTTCAACTGACTGTACCTCAAAATTTTGTCTTATCTACAAGGAAACATGAGTTCTGAGATATACCACGGTTAAAAAAACTGATCTGACCTGAGTTGTCCATCCATCAAAAGATCCGGTTAATAGGACCTCTGAAGCAGAATTATGCCACACAATGCATGTATCCCGCAGATGTTGTATGGCTTTATGGGCTCTATATATCTGTTCCTGCTTCTTTTCAACTATCTTTTGTGCGTCACTTAAAGAGAGTAGTGAGAAAATGTCAATTTTCAATTATAAAAAGATAGTCATCCACTGATCATCATCATCAAATGCATTAAATAGCATACGTTATTGCCATTGCCATTTTCCCTTCTAATATAGCCATCTTGGCTCGCATTGAACGCAACCGCTCCTGGGTACTCATAAACTCATTCTCTTGGAACTCTCGTTCATCAGAAAGCTTCTGAAAATCACTGACAGAGATTCCATCAACCTGGTGAAGACCAAAGAGGGAGAAGAAAAAGAGTAATATGATGTTTTGTACATAAAACACAAAAGCATCTGTTGGTGTTCTTTGTCAACTCTTAAAACAGTTGAGAAATTTGGTTGTCATTGTCAGATGTAGGACATTTCAATCACAAATGTAGGTTTGAACCCCGCCACAGTATAAAAGCTATAAAAGACGATGAAGCTGCAACTAAAAACTTTTAAGTGTGCAGCTTTCCAAATGCCAGATTCGATAGTTATGTCAAATAGACAATGACACAGATAAGGAAAGATAACTGATTTCTTCAGCAATCCAAAACATTCATGATTGACTTACCATTTAATTTATGGGAGTTGAACATGTGATTTTTCCATTAATTCTGCGGGTTAGCACATCTGCTGTAGTACCATAAATTATATCTAATGATAAAAGTTAAACTCAAATATTCTAAACTCAAGGGTGGTTCAAGCTCCTAATTTCGATTATTTTGCCATTGAGCCAAGCGCAGCAATGCAGGACTGCAGCAACGATATATCATTTTCCTTGCCTGAGGTTATGACATACGCACCAATCTATATCATATGCACCAGGGAACTCTGGAAGAACAAAGCCAATTAAAGATAAGAATAAAATTCCAAGCTACCCACCTCTTCTGTCATGTTCTCTCTTTTAGACCTCAAGGAACGAAGAGCCGTAGAGAGCTCTAACTCTAGATGCTGAATGCGGCTTTTTATGTGATTGAGATTAATCTCTTCAGATACATCCCAAGCTTCACCAGATTCACCATTAATTGCAGTTAATGTATCACGATAAGTTTCTCTACCATGTTCCACGATGTCTTTTTCAAAAGAAATTTCAGCAGCTGCATATTACTTGAAGTTAAAAACCCGGAAAGACTAAAATATCCAAACAAGAGACAAGTAAAAACCAAGCACCTTCAAATTCTGAATAGTGGAATCCTGCCCGCTGATTGCTCCAATTTCTCCATGTTTCCGGCTCAGAGTTTGAGCTCATCTTGTCAACTGGTTTATATATACCTTGGTGGCGGAGACCTGTTGGATGTCTGCCATTTTCTCCATTATCAACCCTGGCTTTTACAATTCAAAAGACACAATGTCCAATATTTTAGAACGCAAACATGGGCGTCAAGACAACTACAGATCAATAACATATAAACACATGTAGTCATATAAGATATAATTCCCCCAATTTCGTCTGTTTGATATACCAAACTCCAATCAATAAATATTTAACAGGATATCGCCAGACTGCGTGAACAAATGTTGTACTTATTCAAAAGAATCAACATACCCACATCAAAAGAGGTTCCAAAATAATTGTTATTCGCCTCATCTTTACTTGTGGCATGAGTTCCATATCCAAATTGCTCTAAATCCACTCCAAAATTGCTACTCCTCTGCTTCTCTAATCTATTCAATAGTCCCTCAATGCCAGTATCTGCAGCAGCATTCATCTCTCTGAGCCATGAAAGAAAATATCCGCTATGAACATCATTCCCATAAGAGTTATATTTGAATAAATGTCCTCCCATCATGCATGTCAATAGTAAAATTATATAGCCACTATTTAATATACAGTGATTAAGGAAAAAAAACCAACAGAAAACCTCAGACTAAGATTGATGATTGAAAATCTTCAGAAAACGGGCCGCAATTACAATCAACGGGCATAAATATAAACAGTTGTAAGTCAAATTTTTACCTAGCAACATGAAATGAAAAGAGAAAGAGGTACACGCAGAACTATGAAATTACTTGCCATAAGCCTTAATTCATGGCCAAAGTTACAGACTTACACTCCGTTAACATTGAATCATCAAGTTATCATAATATTGATTATATATACTAATAAATCAAAAAAATGATATCAAGAATTATAAGGAAAAAGTGGAGTTGTGAAAATCATGGGCATTATGAAGAATTTCAAATATAAAAACCTCACAGGGATCTACCCGACGGCGAAGAAGAAGTCAGCAGCGCGGAATTCAAATTCTCAGAATTAGAATCCGAACTAGAGGAAAAGACATCTTCCTTATCGTTCCCAGACCAAGAACAGTTGTCTTGTTCTCCCATAGAAACGCTCTCCCCAATCCTCTCAACCCTCCTCTGGAACTCCCCAATATCAAAATCCATATCTTTCTCCACATTTTCTTCGTCCCAGCCAAGCGTATACCACCCACCCATCTTCTTTATCGACTCCACCAAATCCATTCTTCCAGCTCTAGCCAACTCGTCTCTAGTCGGAAACATCGTCGGTTTCTCAGATTTCTTCATAAACTCCATAATTTCCGCCTCCAGTTCTAAGTCCCCTTCACTCTGCATACACAAACAACACCACGATTCATCTAAATAACCCCCGAAATTCTTATCCCTCCTCGCTTTCACAAACCCGAAAGAATGCGCCCCCGGGACAGCAGTTAGTTTACAAATTTGAGGCCAATTCTTGGGATTACGCCTGGAGATCAGAAAAGGGGTGAGAGAATAATTCAAACGCGAGAATGTGTTGTGAGATATTAGGATACGGCTATGGCTGCTGATGAGTAAGACCATCGTTCAGGCATTTCTCCCAACACTTTGTGTAACGAGAGGATAAGCCCCTTGAGACAGGTAAACGAAGAAGAAGAGAAGAAATTGTGAAGCAAAGAACAATAACAATGTGTGCGAAAAAAGTGGCAACCATTTTCTTTTATTATGCCTCCATTCATACTCCCCTTTCATTTATTATTTATATTTAATTTGATCACAAATTTTTTTGAGTGGATTATTTTTTTTATGCGTCAAATTGTGAGTCGGTTCGCTTAATGATGGGTTGTGCCGATTGCGAGCGGCTCGGTCTTAAACTCACCAAATTATATACAACATTAACAATATTTATCGGGTCGGGTCGGGTCGGGTAAAATAGATTTGTTGGGTAGATAATTTTTCAACATACCAAAGAGTCAAATTATTCGTCCTGCTGACTCGTTTTGACAATTCTATTTGTGATCAAACCCTTTGTATCATAAATAAGACGACTTATTTAGTTATTTATTAATACAATTGCATTTGTGATCAAACTCATTAATGAGATGACTTCTTTATTTATTTATTTTATTAGTATTATTATACAGAAAAATCGATTAAAATTTATACTAATATACAATTAAGAAAATCAAATATGAAATCTAAGACATTTCAAAAAATAAAAAAAAAAAAGCAAAAATAAAACGACGTTACAATGTTTGAGCTTAATGAATAAAAATTAAGTAAAATAAAAGATAAAGAAAGCTCGATCGAATAAGAAGATTCAAATGTGCGTCTTAAAAACTGTGGATAAATTTCCTAAACAACAAGGAAGACGCCTAAACAGGGCGCCTTAGCTCCCATTCGTGCCCTGGAAATATCCAGGGCAGTAGGGACTCCTCCCTTGTGCCCTAGAATTTCCAGGGCAGCGGCACCTCCAGAGGCGCCGCCTCCCTTAGTCCCTTGTTGCCCTGGAAATTTCAGAGCAGAGAAGGTGCATAGGCTCCTGTTATTTATCAAGATTTACGAGTTTTCATGGATATTGTCATCAAAAGATGTTTGTTTGTCATATTTTCGAGATTTGTGACTTGAGTATCAATCAATCTGAATGAGTTAACAATAAGAGATACAACATAACAAAAACTTTGAGATGATCAAACAAAGGAACAACATTTGCATTCATTTTGAACTTCTTCTTCTTTCTTCTCAAAAGGAAGTTTTCTTCATTTTCAGGTTATGGAACTTGCGATTTTTAGTGATACTATCACAACTTAAAAATAATTGTATCTTGATAGAAGATTATCATATCTCGTGAGTATCATATGCGAGACAAATTCGTCTTAAGGATAATGAGTTTTCTCTTGTCTCTACTTCAAATTTGCTAATATATCTTCATGAGTTTAGTAATTTTCATATTGCAGCTCAAATGAATTTGTTAAGGAGAATCTCCTCGACAAATGATTTACTAACTCGGTTTCTTTTAAACACATTGAAAATTTAATCAAACCAGCTATTCTTTCATAATAAAATTAAAAATATATTAAAGTGACCAATATATACTGTTTAGCTTCGAAACTTCGAAATGTGGAGTCCAAAACTGGATAAAAGATGAGTCGGCTTGGAATTGGAACTTGGAAGATAATTGTGCACGCTCAAGGTTATTTTGTCTTTTTTAAGGATAGGAATTGATAATTTGTAAGTATTATGACAGGGATTGTAAGTAACGTACATCGATATTTTTAAACTCTCGAAGCATTTTTTAAATATTTATTTATTATTTTTGAATAAATTTTTCATCAAACAAACAATAAATTAACTAAAAATAAGGTCTGTATTTGCAAATTTTGGAGTGGCATGAAAAGGTGAATTTGGAATAGGTAAATAACATCACCAAAAGTTAGTATTTTAAAGGGGTCTCTTCCTCTCTCTCTCTATATATATATCTATATATATATATAGTACTGATAAACAAATTTTAAGTCAACTAAAAATAATGATTGTACATGAAACGTCAAAACTAGAATAGGAAAATGACTTCACACCAAAATTTAGCTTTTTAAATGGATATCTCTTCGTATATAGTAATAGATAATGTCAAAAAAAAAAAAAAAATCCCATTATTTCGTGGTCTGAATGATATTGATGACAATTCTATTCATGTTTTTTCCTAAATTTAACAGCACTGGCAATGTTTTTGCTTTGACATGAAATCTAAACCATGTTTCTTCTTAATCGAGAGAGAATATTATGCCCTTATGATAACCGGGTAAATCGGCTGAGTTGGGTGGCCGATTCACCGGGCTGGGTAGGTTCTTCTCGTCACATTGGAGACATGACATATCGTATATATCTGGGCAGAACAATCTGAACATTTTAAGAGCAAAGAACGTTAGTGGAGCACCAGAAGTTTTTTCGGCACTCCGACGTTCAAGTCAGTCAAATTTTTTCGCAAAAATAAAGTGAAATATAAAAAATGTATATTGAGTGTGGGGACCCGGACGCTAATCATCTTATTAATCGTCATTGGGACTAATTTCATTAATTATAATAAACAGGGTCTAAATTTTTTTTTTAAATGCGGAACGTAATGGCATACATCTTAACATACACGTCAGTATTAAAAGTACAAATCTTGCACTATATACAATCAGTCTCAACTAAGGTTTAACAATTATATAACAAGTGTTTAAACCCTAACTCTAGTCCAAGTCCGTTGTCTCCACTCTAACTCGATCTTTCTTCACCTCTGTGACCCTGAACATATCCCACCTGTTGCCATGCACACATACAGACAAGACAACAGCCGGATAACTCCGGTGAGATATAAATATCCCAGTATAAACAATGTATCAATGCAATCATATAAAACATATATAAAAGCATAAACAATCATTAAAACATGTATCCAATCTGACTACATGAACCAATACGAATCTGTATTTAAGTCAATGACTTATTATCTTATCTCAACTTATTTCTAACATAGGGATCCCGATCTAATTTAGATTTTGGTATGCTGTATCAAATGTCTACAATAGACGTCGATCTACATCTAAGCTCATCGATACACCGTAAGTCTAGAGTCTTCGCGGTTCTGACAAAGACTCGGTGGTTCTGCCCTAGCTAGGCTGATCTGCCCTATACTCAAATTCTGGCTCTGCTATAATTCAATAGACTAAACATTAGATTTTGGTATGCTGTATCAAATGTCTACAATAGACGTCGATCTACATCTAAGCTCATCGATACACCGTAAGTCTAGAGTCTTCGCGGTTCTGACAAAGACTCGGCGGTTCTGCCCTAGCTAGGCTGATCTGCCCTATACTCAAACTCTGGCTCTGCTATAATTCAATAGACTAAACATATCCATCTGATAATCTGCAAATATCAATGCAATAAAATAAAGTATGTGATTTTGGGAAACTCAAGTCAAACCTAATTCGAGTTGTGCAATTCCGAATCAACATTTATTTATACCTTTTATTATGTCGCTCTGATACAATCGAAGTCTCGACTCAAAGCCTGTCGATGTTCAATCTGGCAATGACAATATCAATATACTGTATCAATATTCTATTCAAATCAAAACATCCTCGTCTTATCAAATTCTGACGGTACAACAGTACAATCTTGCGATACCGGTGATACCATACCAGTATATCCTAATTCCAATAATTATAATCAACCACCGTATAAATTTGACATCACATCTCAGTCAATCCCGTTCTGAAAATCATAACAATTCCATATGATATCTGTTTCTTAATCTGACTTCGATTCTATGATGTCTACTATGTCAAGAACACTATATATGAATCGTATCTGATTCTGGACATAGCATAATCTCAAATCTTAACAAAACGTCACAAAACTTATGTCCTGTTGTAGCTGTCATTGCTAGGAACACGGTGTCGAAGTCGGATTCAAAATCTGACGGACGGATCGCAATATAAAGGCGTAAGGATTTTCAACAATTCTCTCGTCCCTTTTCTTATTTTCTGAATTCTGAACGAATTCAATGATACATACATATATATACATACATACATATATATACGTACATATATATATATATATACATATATATATATATATATATATATATATCTCGTACATGCAGGAGGACGAGTGGCTCAACCTTTGCAGCCCACGTCTCGCGCATATGCGCGACCCCAATCGACGCATATGCGCGAGACACTCGGTCTCCGTGCGTATCCTGCACATCGCCTCGCGCATATGCGCGACTCATCTCCGCGCATATGCCCGAGACTCTCTGGAGTTCCTCACATAGGCTTTGCGCATATGCGCGACATCTTGCGCGCATATGCGTGAGGTCTTCTGCCTGTTTGGCGCATGTGCGCGCATCCGGTCGCGCATGTGCGCCGATGCTACTGTCCTCGCACATCAATTTTCACACGCGATCTCATTTCGTGTCCGGGTAGCCCTTTCATAATTATCTCGATTAAAAATCAATAATCGTAATTTAACACAGTATAAAATCTCGGGCATTACATTGAGAACTTGTGCAAAATGTTAAATGAAATAAAATCCTTCTGGATCAAGAGAACCCGAGTATTTATAGGAAAAATGTAATGATGATTTTGTTTTTAGTGTTCAGTTGGTACTTATGGTAAGATGACTGCTAATGCTCTGCCTCATGACACTCCTACATTTGATAGTCAATACTCCCTCTAGTCTAGTCAAATCATCTCTACGTTTGTTGATTGACATGTCAATGATTTCGAAGCATGACATCTCATATCTATGGACCCAAAATTGACACATGTACCAAGGTGCTCGGGCAGATGATCGTGGTGCGAGAATGAGGACATGACCCATGATATTCTAAGTCCTATCACCCTGCCCAGGCTAAGCTGAGAACTTAGGTTCACTCGAGTATGTGTTGGTAGTGTCGCAAATTCATTGATGTTTTATAAAAAAACACTTCATTCCCTCGGGTTGGTTCTTACCCCGACTTCCCATATCATTTCGTCTCATCCCTTGCCCGAGTCCCAGGATGATCCGGGCGTTTCCCGGGGTATCATGCCCTGTATAAGTACAGGTGTTTGGCACATTGTTATGTTTCAATGTGTAACAAAGTCATTTGAATGTGTAATATACATATAATCTTACAATTACGTTTGGGATATGAATTTGAAATAAATGAATTTTGGTTATAGTTTTATCGTTTAAAATTAAACAATAAACCAAATTTTAAATCTATATCTTACTTATTTATATATTATTGCATGGAATAAATTTAAATGACATTATAATTGAGTGAACATGAATTCATTATAATTAACATGAAATACTGTATAAATATATAAACAATATAAAAATATTTGAAATATATCAATTCAAACATAACCTAAAGAAAAAATAAATACGATTCAAAAAATATTGGTGTGACCATGAAATCAAACACAAGCTACTTTATATCACAACAATGGTCTTCTTCTTCCTTCTTCATCCTTTCTTGTACCATGAAAGCTAACACATGCCACTTCATTTATTTCTAAATTATGAAATTGATTATATTGAGAATTTTTTATCCCAAGATTGTATTCAATCTTTTGTATGAAGTGGAATATTTAAGTTTAATAATAATGAGTAGTTCAATCGCCGAGGGCCAGAGTTTCGGCTTACGAAGGTGGACGACAATACTACTACGATAATTCTTTGTTGGCCCAAAAAATGAATTAGTGCCGTGCAAATGCTGCTGTCGATCGAGTAGTTATTATATTCTAAAACAGTGTCCGTGTACTCGTTGTGACTTGTGCGTGTATATAATTGATTTTTATTATTCTTTTGAGCTTAATTAAATATTTTTTGTACTTATTTTTGATTTATATTAAATCAAATAAAAATAATATCATAATTGTAAAAATTAATGAGAGTTTTTGAACTTGGTCATACCAAACCAATGAAATCTTTGTCTCTATTAAGGCTATGATAAAAGATTATAATAGTTCTTATTTTTGTTATCAAATTTTTCATTGTTCTCGCTTTCGACATATTCAATTGAAATAATTTTGTGTTATTTATTTTTTTAGAATGGAGTTTTATGGTCTTGGAGCAAAATTTGGACTAAAAATGTGAATTTTATCTCATTTGAAGTTACAAAGATGAAGCTGTGAAAGAAAGACAAAAACAGAAGAAGTCATGGAACAAGGCATGACCACGTCTTGTGATGACTTCACACCTGCCTTGTGACTGGATATAGAGCTATAAAATTATGATGATTGGCATATTTCAGGAGTACTAATTGTGGTATTTAATTTATTGAAGACTTTTGAGATAATGAAAAATTTGATAGATTTTTATTCCATAAAATTCTAGTTTCCTTATTGATAGACCTAATCTCTTCCCAATATTATTAGGTTTTATTCTAGTTCTTGTTTTATCTTTAGACTTCTCTCTTCTTCCTCTACTCTCTTCAACGTTAAACACATGGAGTCGTAGGAATTTTTCATCTCTTCTCAGGAACTCTAGGCTAAATTTTTATTTATGATTCAAATGGTGTCTACTATTTCAATTTTATCACTACGAGATTTTTGTACTTTATTTTAATATTTTTGTTTTGTTCAAATATTTGTTTGTTTATAATTTATTTATATGAAAGTTGTATGTTGATTAATCTGATAATTTAATTCGATATATAATTTTCTATTGTTATCCATGAATTCAGTGATCCCTAATTGTCATGAACGATTGGTACATGAGTAGCACTAGATTATATGTGTTGTGCTATCATATTATATTTAATCTAAATAAATCGAAGAAACTGGATTTATCAATTGCATCTATCTCTATTGTTAGATTTATGATTAACTGTTTTCACAAAACAAAAATACTATTTTTAATTAATGTGGAACTATATAGTGCCAAGTTGATTATTGATAAGTTTTGATTGGATGATAGATTTGGTCAATTAAATTAGGAAAATGCAATAATTTTAGCGGCTATCCATGTAATTCTAAGGTTAATTACTTGTATTTGCATGAATAAATAATTGTTAGCTGATGAACATTGATACAATTGAGTGATGAAACCCCCTTGAATCAGAAATTTGGTAAGATTGAATGTATTCTTTTAGTATACTCATTTTAGTTATTTAATTATATTTCAATTCATTATTTTTCCGAGTAAAAAGTAATTAGGTATATGAACTATTGAATAAATGTCAAATTGGTACATGAACTTTTATTAATGATTTTATTGGTACATATCCGCGGGATGCCGGCCAATTTCCGATGACATTTAACTAAAATGTCCAATTTGCCTTTTATTACAAAAAAATACAAATTTATTTCTTTTTTTAATTAGGAATATTTGTATATTATATTTATTATATTAGATAGGTTATATATTATATTAATGCATTCAATATGTAAATAATTTTAAATAAATAAATTGATAATATAGAAAATAAATTATATATTTAGCTAAAATTTTGATTTATATATACGTAATTTTCTCATTAATAATTTTGAAAACATTTTCAAATAAATAGTGGTTGTGATAAAAAAAAAAGTAATATTTTAGTTACATAACCATTTATTGAATATGATATTTTAACAAATTCTTGACTAAAAATTAATTTCAAATTTTATTTAATATAACAAACCCATCTAAACAATATCAATCAAACCACGATAGATTGTGTCCCGTGCTATTTAACTAACAATGTAGATTATTTAAGCACAACAAAGTACATGAGTAATAAATAAAATTTTGAAAGTTAATCACCCTATATATCATTGAAACTTTGAACAAAAATACAAAAAAATATCATCGTGAATCATAGTTTAATTTTTAAAGTCTACGAAAAACAAGTCATTTCCCAGGAATAGCATTGATATTATCTACCAAAAATATCATATTATCATTTCCAAAACAATCTACCAAAAAAAGTCATTTCCAAAACATATAAAATATCATCGTGAATCGTAGTTTAATTTTTAACACAAAAGCTATCCTTGCATTTCCAAAAGTTTGAAACTCTACCATCATGCTCAATTTTGATGAGATTCTTGCACATCTCCTGTCAAATAATTACAAAAAAAAAGGTAAGGAAATGACGATTATTTAACAACAAAAATTTGACATTTAAAAAAACATTATGAGTAAGAAATTTTGAATTTAAACAACTATATTACAACAAACACTAATTAATTTTACATTCTCTATAAGATCAATAATAAATATTTCAGTGTCCAAAATAATATAAACTAATACAAATTATATTACCTTTCTTCTTTTTCTTCAATTTTTTACCAAAATTCCCAGGATTGCGAGGACATGTGGCTTTGTTGTGTCCAAGTTCTTTGCATATGCTACAACTCGAATGAACAAATCTCTGATTTTTTTTCCCAGTAAGTGATTCATCTGCTCTTTTTATTCTTTTTAACTTTGGCCTACCACGTTTGCTTTCTTTCTTTCTCACGATCATCTTAGGATAATTCTCATCCTCCCACATAGATTCATCAGGAATAGCATTGATATTGCTCTCATATGTCCTCAAATAGGCAGCTTTTGTTAAAAAATTATCAACATATTTCATAGGATCATCTCTTATATGATTGATACAAAAAATTGCATGCTTGCATGGAACTCCACTAATCTGCCACTCTCCACATTCACAAGTTTTTGAATTCAAATTCACAACAAACCATTTGCCATCACTAATTTCAAATAAGTGCTCAGATGATTCAAATCCATGCAATTGTCTACTTTCTCGAAAGTTTCTGCTTAATTTGCTTTCAAATTTTGGGGGCACAATTGAGTTCCAAGTCATAGCATTTTGTTGTCTTTCACAAAATCTTTTCATTAGTTTTCTTCTTATATGCTCCAATAATGTAAGTACCGGTTTTTGTCTCATCACCCTTAACTCACTGTTAAATGAGACATATTATTTGTCACATGGTCATTCTTAACATGTATGTCAAAAGCATGTCTTGACCAATGAAAAGGTTCTTCTTGCATCAACCAATTCCACGCTGCTGTATTTTCTTGCTTAATCTCATCCATAATATCATTGAAGTCAAACACATTAGTAGCCTTCATTGTTGCCCAAAATTTATTCCTAAACTTTGGTCCAGGAAATAAGCTTTTGAAATTATTATACATATGCCAAGCACAATATCTATGCTTAGCATTAGGATAAATTTTCTTAATGGCATTTATGAGACCTTTTTGTCTATCACTCATGAAGGTTAAGTATCTCTCATCTCCTAAATGCCAATGTAAGCAATCAAGAAAGTATTCCCAGCTATCCTGATTTTCTCCCTCAGAAATCATCACTGCAATTGGAAAAATACTAGAATTTGCATCAAGTGTTACTGCACACAAAAGTTGTCCTCCAAAAGGATTTTTTAAGAAACAACCATCTACCCCAATGAAGGGCCTACATCCATTCACAAACCCCTCTCTTTGAGCAACAAAACTAACAAAAAATCTCTTGAATATGGGATTACAATTTGGATTGCACAAATCTAATCCTTCACACAATATTTTACATGTTACGCCCGAATTATATTTTCTCAAAACTTTAGCATATTTGGGAAGTTTGTTATAACTAACCTCATGATCACCCATATACTTTTTGGTCACCTTTTTTCGCGCTCTATGAAGTTTACAAACATCAACATGAACACCATAATCATCAATAAGAGTAGATCCCAAATCCCCAACTGTCATTCCTTGAGCAGATTTCAGTTGTTTCTCATATTTTTTAGCTATCCACTTGGATGTTGCACTTTTATCTCTGCATTGCATAACACAAGTGTGTGAACCACCATAAGTTTTAATTTTAAAAGTTACTCTATCAATCCACTTTGATGCATGGATCCTCCAAGGGCAACCATCGGTTTTGCACTTCGCTGTTTGCATATTTCTTGTATTATGAATCCTCTTCATTCTAAAACCCTCCTGGACTTTGTAATCCTCTAAAACACTCTTATAATGTCCACATCCTTAAAAATCTGACCAACCTCAAATTCTATAATTCCATTTTTCTCAGTTTCAAAGACATCTCCATGCATTTTATCACTTAGTTTTGCCATCAAGGTTTCAACTTCATCATCACTACTCAAAAATTGGTCACAATCAGAATTGTAATCTGAATCATCTTCATCACCTTCACTTTCAAATTCCTTCTCTGTATCAATTAATCTTTTCTCATTTGTTTCATTACTAACACTATTGTCACTCCAACAACATAACTCTTCCTCTATTTCTACAACATCAACTGTGAGTTCATCATTTTTAAAATCAGCATTCATGAGTTCTTGTTGCACACAAACTTCAACATAGTTTGGTTGATCATGGTCTTCAAAAGTATTGTGCAATAAGCGCACTCGTAGATGTAATGACGCATCACCAAATACTTCATATGTCATAAAAAGATTTTTAAAATCTTTATCACAGTTCAAAGGAAAGCTTTCTTTAAAACGTGGTGCAATGCCATCCAATCCAATTAATCCAGTCAAATCACCAATTTGACCTATATCTGCACCAAATATTGCTATTATAGAATCACGTACCAACATTGACAAATCATAAGTTTGAAGGCTTGGCACATCCTTTAAAGCAATTTGTTCATCACAGTGGTGCAAAATCATCTTCATCATGAGCTGTATATTTAAAAGAAACATATAAATATACATTAGAATAAAACACAAACCAGTCAAATACAATTTCTATTAAGCGTTTTTAATAACCCAAACTAGTTTAAACTTTCTATCGAACACCTTTCAAGCAAAGCATATCATTACAAAAAAACACTACAATGAGAAGAAATGACAAAAACATAAGAAGGAGAGAGACTACCTTGTGTGGAGACAATCGATTTTCAACATATTGAGGGGAAAATGGAATGCGTATCGTGGAAGCAGAAAGACTTTTTTATGGTGAAAAAATACAGTGGAAGAAAGGGTTTAGAAATAAGAATAAAATGGGATAAAATTTATTAGCTTAATTAATCTTTATCTATAAAGGAAAAATTGGACATTTTAGTTAAATGTCATCGTAAATTGGCCGGAATCCCGCGGATATGTACCAATAAAACCATTAATAAAAGTTCATGTACCAATTTGACATTTATCCAATAGTTCATATACCTAATTACTTTTTACTCTTATTTTTCCTTGCTAATTTTAGTTTTAGGATTTTATCTAGTCTTTATCCAATAAGTCGTCACTTTTATTTTTTTCCTCGAAATAACTAAATCTCCTTTTCAGTGGATTCAACCTTACTCACTATTACACTCATTTTATTTAGAGAGTACGAATTTAAGTTTTGTGACTCAACGATCGCACATCAGGCTAACATTTGATATGATCCTAGTGTCTATGTGCATGCGTTGTGTGTTTGTACCATTGATTTTTATTTTTATTTTTTACATTTTCTTCGGAGCTTAATTATTATTTTTATTTTATTATTGTAATTAGTTTGACATATACTGAAATAAAGATAAAATTATAATTCTAAAAATTTGAGATGTCTTTTTGTAATTCCTGAATTTGGTCATACCAAACTTATCGAAATTTTGTCTCTATTATATTAAGACAGTAGAGATAAAGATACCATAAAAAAGTGGGTAAAGTGTATTTTATGCAAACGGTTTTTAGGTACTAATAAAAAATAAACCAAGAAATAGAAAGTATTTCGCCAATCATTTCTTCTTATAACAAGAAGTTGAAATAGAGTTATATTTGATATAATAGTTAAAAAGATCACATGTTAAATTCTTAAAGAAAAATTAAAATTCGAGTTTTCGATTTAAAGTTCTATTTCATAGTCTTCTACGAAAACCATGGGTTTTGATTTCTAAAATGTTTTAAAAGTTTATATGCTCTCCAAGGAATCATTTAAATGCAAAAACTTGTGTGAGACGGTCTCACGAGTTGTATTTTTTGAGACATATATTTTATTTGGGACATCCATGAAAAAATATTACTTTTTATGCTAAAAATATTACTTTTTATTGTGAATATCAGTAGGGTTGACTCATCTCACAGATAAAGATTCGTGAGATCGTCTCACAAGAGACCAACTCTCATTTAAATATATATAATTTTGTTTTTTGAAAAACAACATAAAATTTTGTATAAAATAATCAATTTCTCGAAAGAATGAAAATAACAAAATAAAACTCATGATGATGAGTACCCATCGGACACAAGACTTGAGCCCACAGTGCATGTTAAAATCGGACGTATCTTTAGTTATCCAATTGCACACTAATCAAGACCAAATTAAGGTTTGTTTGGCTTATGCAAAACATAAAAGTTGTCAACTTTCGAAAAAATACAGTGGTTTTGGTTCTATACATGAACTTAACCTAAATATATAGTAAATCCAAAGTCAACATGAAGAAAAATCCCAGCTTTGGGGAATCAAATCTCCCAAAATCCTACTTGTAATCCTCGCTCTTGAACGCACAAACAACCCTCGGAAGATCGAGTCTCGTAACCCTAAAAATCGAACCTCGTAGTAATAAGAACACCGAATATCAACCAAGTAGTAACATAAAATCAAAATGATGCCATAAGCTTTATATAATGAAAGCCACAAATCTTCCATAATTATATATATGATATTGTCCAATTTGGTTTAAGCCTGAATATATTTTCTTTTGAACTTTACTTAGAAGACATCGTACAAATGGAGATATCATTTCATCTTATTAACTCAAAAAATTCCTCATATATTTTCTATCGTCTGTTTTCATAGTTCGGACATGTCTTCTAGTTCGGACATCTCCTCAAACCCATCATTCCATCCTTGAGGCCTCGTCTATTTCGATCTCACCACGGATTTACTGGGAGCTCCCACCTCATTCGTTTAATCATCGGAGAATTCCATAATCATAACTCGATCTAGACCATGACTCTTATATTATTTTTTGTACAATGAAAGTCACATATATGCACAATAGTATGACATTATCAACTTTGAGTAAAAACAGCCTATAAGATTTTCTTACTTTTATCATAAGTATATCAGTTTGATTTCCCTAGACAGCCTATAAGATTTTCTTACTTTTAAAATATCTTTGCAATTCAATACTGAAAAACACTCCTTTTTTTTCTAAAAAAAAAGTTATTTTTTACACAAACATTTAATAAATATAAAAAATTAAAATTAAATTTTTTTGACATAAATATTTCATTTAAGTGTGTGAAAAATTTGCATACAATGATTTATTATCATATAAAAAATATTTATTTTAATGAAAATTCCAATTTTCTTTTCGGGAATTTTTAAACCCATAATTAGAAAACCTCAAGAAAGTTGATTCAATTTTCAAGAAAGCACGATAACACTGGTTACAAGATGCCTACCGTGCACTGATGATGGCAGATCCAACGAGAGGGAGGAGGGTTCACTGCGTACAAAATTGGGAAATTGCCACTTTTGTTTTCATGTAAAGTTTTTAATTATTGAAAATTGTTAATTGTCCTACATCGGTTGGATAAATAACCTGAAAGTTGTATATATGGGTTTGGACAATCCTCCCCCTTGATCTAGCTTTTGGGATTGAGTTAGGTCCAAGTTCCAATCTTAACATGTTCCACCGTTATGTGTTGGACTGCCTATAATTAGGCCACCCGTTCTGCCCATAATTGGGTCATTTGTAAACTCCACGCTTCAGATGTTCATTCTTGGGCGTGAGAGGGGTGTGTTAATTGATTGTCCCACATCAGTTGGATAAATAACCTGGGAGTTGTATATATAGGTTTGGACAATCCTCACCTTGAGCTCGTTTTTAGGGTTGAGTTAGGTCCAAGTTCCAATTTTAACAGAAATGGTTTTCCAAAATTTTCTTTAGCCATCCACATGCTCAGGGAACAAAATTTAATAAAAATAGCAACACAAAATCTTAGAGATAGATATCTTATTTAGGTCACTCATAAAAAATATTAATTTTTATACCAAAAATATTACTTATTATTATAAATACGACGGTTTAACATGTCTCACAAAATATCTATTAAAATAATATGGTAAGTGATACCAGTAAAACTACACTTGTTTCCAGCTTATATTTTCCACTTTCAAGAACTCGAAAATGCATAAATATAAATTACTATCCTATAATGCGTAAATCCTTTAGAAAACTATATTTGATAATTTAATGGATGACCAAATTTATCTTTATCATTCTTCCAAAATATTTAATCATAAAAGTGTAAAAAAATAAATTGTTCGCTCAAAACTTTCCATATCATCTTCCCAATATCTCATTATCCTGCAAAATTATAATTAAACTCAAATTTACAAAAATAAATTTTAATTCAATTTAATATTTGTAATCTACACACATGCAATGTGTGTGTTCCGTGCAACATCTGTACTAATTAAGCGAAAATATAGAAAAAGAGTTTCGTTTTTGGTACGTAAGTGAAATAAATATTTATAAATTATTTCATTACCTCATTCAAAACGTATATTTTATTATATAGAAAAAATTATTTTTTTGTCCATAAACTTATCGATTTTTGGGTAATCTATTAAGTTTTTACAGTTTGGTTTTGATAGATTAAGATTTAATTTTCGCCTATTTTGATCAAATTCTCGAGAAGACGACAATCTTCGACACCACGTCAACATTTTGTCATGTCAACATTTTAGATACCTTAGAGTAACTAACTTTTGGTATCATGGTTTGTTTTAATAATTATATATATTAATAAAGTGTTAAAACTTTGGTGTAAGTCACATGTAGCTTAACAGATAGAGTTGTTTCTAAACATCAAGTCCCAAGAGTGTGATTTTGGGATTTCTACTAATAGGGTTTCTCTTAAAAATTATATAAAAAAAAAAACTCTTTTCCAAAACTTAAAACTATAGTCTCAAAATTTAAACTCGCTCTTGACCTTCGTTTATCTAATATTTCAAGTTCTAATTAGTATTCCAATTAGAAAGCCCGTGATAATATCGTGATAAATAATTTTATATATGGATAAAATATCCTTTTTATGATATGTGATAATTTTAAACTAATGATAAAAACACCTAAAATAACTTAATTACCTTCAATATATAAAAATCTTAAATCCTATTGTTCTCTTATTTCACTTGTAGTAGAAATTAAGATCAAATAAATATTTTTATTTATTTATATATATTATATAATATGATAATTATATAAATGAACTCGAGATAATTATATAAATGATTTGTATAAATCTCAATAAAATTATTAGTATCACTCGATTAACCTTAAAAATTTATATTTGACTTGATTCACAAAATTAAGGGCTCAATTATCATATTATATAATATATAAAATTAGGCGCATAAACAAATAAGAAATATGAACTCAAGAAACAAATTTGAAATTATAAAATTTATTATGATAAGGTTAATTTTGTCATTACAATCTAATATATAAATTTAATCAATTTTATTAAAATTATACCAAACATTAAATATAATATCCTACATCTTATTTATCATTAACTTATCCTTATATTATATAACACATGTTTATCCTATCATGTATACCAAAATATGTCGGCTGTTTATCAAGGTCCACGCTTAAACGGAAAAGTCGACAATTAGCCACATGTATTTTTCATGTGGTGCAACGCGTTAAATAGGCTAAGCAAGCAGAGTTACAAGCTATTTCGTAACCGGTTGAATCTATATATAATAAATACATAAGCCTCGAACACATTTCCAGACAAAACAAAACAAACAAAAACAAAAACATGGCAAAATTCACTCTCTACCAAGCTAGCATATGTAGAATCAGGCCAGAGCAGGATGTACAGAAAACACACCATTATTTGAGAAAAATCGTTGGGATTTCTGAACTTTCTCCTACAACAGCACTTCTGATTTCGCCGAATCTTGAGCTACAGATACACACCAGAACAAGAAGAGAGTGAATAGCATTCTCAGCACAAGAAAATATAGGATCAGTTCACTAAACAACTTCAAGTCAAGAAGACAAACGTTTCTCCAACTTCGATAATTAAGTTCAAATAAAGAATCACTCATCCCAAATATTGCGCAATATAAATGTTAATAATTCATAAACTAATGCAGAATCAAAGATCACCTCGTGACGAAAGCGGTACAACAACAACATGCATAGTTGCATTATTGGGTGGAAGCTGCAGACGAAGAGGATAAAGCTTCCCATTCAACGGGCTTCGAGTGCAAACCGTGATCCCTTCAAGCCCCAACTCAACCTCCAGCCTCCTCGTTAACTCGTGCACGCCATTTCCCTTGAATGAAACACGCAGCTCCTCGAACCCCTCATCCACTTCTCCATATTCATCAGCGAGGTGAAAATAAATCAATCTGCCATCACTCGCCTTCGGTGGCGAACTAGCTAAAGAGTCATTTGACTGCGCCAAAGTACCAACAACTTCAGAATGAGATATTTCCCATCAAGATTCATTTTTTTTCTACCTTAGACTAAAACTATCATAAAATTTGGTTTTTGAAAACATTTCCACATACAGAAAACTTCCTTGTATTTTTTAAAATCATACATATTTCCTACATTTACGTACAAATCTATTTAAGTCTTATTTATCGTCCTCTGAGATGTCAAAATGGCATAAAACTTTTTAATGTAAAATTAATAGCGTTGTTTTTTTAAAAAAAAATGAGATACATTTCATCGTTTACAGGGACATTTTTTTACTCTTGATTTTAATAATATATGGTTTTAAAATATAATTAATTTTATACGGGATCATGGGATTTGGTTAACTTGCACAATTTCTGATCGCATTTCAACTTTTATATAGAACGATTACGGACGGATTTACTTACCTCTCGACCAGAAAAACTGGCAGACACGGGCGAAAGCGTGGTGGAAGGCGAGCTGGTTTCTGAAGCAAAAGATTCTTCTTTACCCACCGGAGATTGCTCCACCATAATCTCCACCACATGAACCTCCCACTGAATCCACTCCTGGGTCGCCGTCCGATGCGGAATATCATGTGTAACCGAATTCCTCCACGGCGGAAAACCCCCATTCGCCCTCAAAAACTGCCCGTACCTAGTCTTCAACTTCACGGCGCCGTTCTCCTTGATCGGTTCCCACTCTACGGAGCTGTCGAGCTTGCTCGGACGTGTCTGGGTCACTTTCCGGCCAGTCATCCCGAGAAGAAACGCCTGATTCGACGCCGTCAAGTACTTGTCGTAGCAGCTCCTGAGCCGGATAATGTTGTTCGAATTCTCGACAAACTCGACCGTCCATTTACAAGACTTGGCGGCGCCGTTGCGATCTTGGGTGACGGATTCCTCGTCTTCCTCGGCCGCCAAGTACTTGTCGTGGCAATTCCTCAGGCGGACCGTTTTCGCGTTCTGGAACAAGTCCATTGCTGGAGCTCGTGGCATTGAAAACTTCGAGCTAAGCTTCTGCGCGGAAAAAAAATTGAGTGAAGATGAATGATTGGCTTTTGATCGGTGAATAATTTGTCGAAGATGGAGAAGATAAACGACAGGCAGGTCGGGGGGCCTCGTACAACAGGAACGAGGATCATTTATTGTCTGATTCTACGTATTCCCAACTAAAATTCGTTTCTGTTTTATAATATTCTACTCTTTTTTTTTTCCTGAAAAAACAAATGTGCTTCAACAAAAGAATCTAAAATCATCGAGAATTTGTTCGACGTGAGAAGTCACGGTTGTTTTCTCGCGATACACCGCAAATCTTACGGAGGAGCCGCCCCCAGACAGACGGTCACGGGTCATAACGCACTTCTAGAAAAGCGCTTGAAAGAGCTAATTCGTTCTTGCGAATGTTTTGGTGCAAGCCTTTTGGTATTTCTTACTACATTTTTTTGGGGTGTATAGCTCAGTAATTGATAAACTTAACTGCTTAAATGTTCATATGAACATCACATATTTTATCGACTCGAATATTTCATGAAACATCATCAACTTCGATCCGAGAAAATAAATCAACCAAATCAAATTAATCAAACAAATCAGAACACCCGAAAATTTGACCAAGAATGAGAGGGAAGAATTGATGGATAAATCCTTGGGGACGTCACATGATCATTATATTTTTTTTTAAATAGAATTAAATAATAATAACAGTTAAAATATAAGGTTCAGCCAAATATAGTTTTAGAAGAGCTCAAACTACAACCATGAAAACGACTTTTAATAAATAGAATAGAATGCAATGTATAGCTCACCAAATTGGACTAGGTTATATATGGCCAAATTCATATATTAAAAAGAAAAAATAAGAAAAATAAAGATCTTCTGACACAGCACCATCTGCTGTGCATTTTTTACACGAGATGATCACATGATCATCTCGTTTAATCTGACAACCTTTTAAATTTATCTCAAATAGTGTGATGTCCACAAGACGATTATATGATCATTTCGTGTAAAAAAATGCACAACATCAAGTGCTGTATTTTCAACACAGTAGAGATCCAAACACAGTTTAGCAACACGCACATTTTTTCAATGTGTGAGAGATTTTTTTTTTTTGGAAAATTTATGTATGAATTTATTTTTTATTTCATTGAAATTTGCATATAGACAAAAATGAGATAGAATATTGAATTTTTATAAAGTTTAAATTCATTTGGATCATATATATAAAATGAAAAATATAAAATAGAATATTCTGAAGGTGACATTAATTCTGACCTAATTAGAACGATCCTAATACAATATTCAAATGAGCATGACTTGCACGAAAACATAAATGAGCTAAATGGCCACCAAGCCATACATAGACATCAAAGGAAAAATTATTTAATGCAAATAATATTTATTTCTCCACCCCAATCTTTAATTATTATTATTTTTTTGGAAGCTCCAACCTATATATTTTGATGACTCACTTCATACATCATTTTATGGTAAGGACACTTCTAATAAAAAAATAAGATAACTCAACTATATTTTTCATACATGTTTATGCAATTTACACACACACAACACACACAACCACACGTATTCGAGAGGAAAATTGTAATTTTAATATACATGTTTTCACTGTTAGTCTTGTTATATGTTAATTCACGACTTTAATTCAATGATATTTTTTTTTTCAATTTTTGTCGTTTTCCACCAGAATGCTGACATGACATTGGACATGTAATAAATTTTCAGTACTATTTCAACAATTTTTGATGTCACATTATCATTTTTCGATATAAGATGAATATACTGGTGAAAATAAACTAAAATTAAAAAATAAAAATAAAATTAGTGAACTAAAATCATTAATCGTCCGACGACTTGACCTGAAAAGCTAATAAATATCAAGATAAAAAAATGTAATATCTCATATGTGTTATGTATAAGTTTAAAAAAGGAATCCCATTGGATTACACTTTATAGTGTAAACCCGTGTCCACAAGTTTCTACGGGAGACAGGAGAAAATACACGTCGTCTTATCTTCGATTAAAAATGAGGTCTTTTTCATGCAAAGCCGTGTGACAATCTTCATCTCCCATTTGTTTTTTGTTTGATATAATGTTATGTATGTGACATATTGTTGTGGTTTTCCAATAATAAATGGATACGTGTGAAAAGTTTGGTAACAAACGTTGGTGCAAAAGTTAATTTTATTTGTCCTAATAAAGTCATTTTTGGAGTCTCTCTATTTTGTTGTCAACCGAGAGCCACTGCTCTTAATCTCTTCATATATTTTTTTACCCTTCTATAATTAATATTTGTTTTCTATATATATATTTTGAATATATACCATTCCTTTAATTAATTTTTTTAATATTTAAATTGATAAATAAAACAATATGATGCATATATTTTAGATAAAAACTTGTGTGAGACGGTCTCACGGATCGTATTTTGTGAGACGGTCTCACGGATCGTATTTTGTGAGACAGATCTTTTATTTGGGTCATCTATGAAAAAATATTATTTTTTATGCTAAGAACATTATTTTTTATTGTGAATATCGGTAGGATTGACTCGTGAGACCCTCTCATAAAAGACTTACTCAATATTTTATGTGATACAAAGAGCGAGTGGGCTTAGTTACTAATTTTTGAATTGAAATTTAAAAAAAAAATAGTATGTGATATTCTCCAATTTAGGCAAAAAATACCTTGTCCGATTCGATTCAATCAAACGACACAAAGATTTACTTGATTAATTACGATAATTATACTAATGATATTCTCAGAACTTTATATCTTTATTTGTGTAATTAACACTAATTAAGGAAAATCATAATTTTGTTGGTAATTTAAAAAAAAAATTCCAAACAAATCGACTTTATTTGAGTAAACAATCGTACCTTCTTCTTCATGGAAAATCTAGGCGAAGGTGAGGCCGAATCGGACAGCCCAGACCGCACAGAAACCGGCGACTCGAACCCTAACTCCAGACCGGTGATCTCATCGGAAACAGACGAAAAGCTCGAAACCATCGACCAGTAATCCGCCACGGCCTCATCCTCCGGGACCTCCACCGCCTCCACGTCCCACATGACCCAATCATGCGTCGTCGCCGCATGAGGGTTGTCGTGCGTCACCGAATTTCTCCAAGGCGGCGTCCCGCCGTTAGCCCTCAAGCACGTGCCACCAAAAGCCCGCAGCTTCACCTGGAACCCATCTCTGATAGGCTGCCACTCGATGGTCAAATCTTTCTCGGGATTCTCCGGCGAAGTCTGCAAGACTTTGTGCCCCGTCATGCCCAATAGAAAGTGGTCGTTCGAGGCGGTGAGGTAGCGGTTAAAGCAGCTCTTCAGCCGGACGACGTAGCTGTTTCCGTCGACTAGCTCCACCAGCCACCGGGCTCTCCTGGCGTCGCCGATCCTGCTCTGCCGCGTGGAGACTTGGTCATCGTCTGCCGCCAAGTACTTGTTCAAGTGGCTCCTTAATCTTACCGCCTTCGCCTCCTTGAAGAATTCCATTAACAAGAAGCTAGGCGTAAAGGTGGGTGAGTAATTGGATTAATTTTGCATGCAATTTCGAAATATATTGTAAATTAAGGGGTCCAAAAGGGATTATCTGTCTATGGTCTTTGGATTTTATTGAAATCGAATGAATAAATAAAGGCCATTTATCTCATATTAAATTTTCTTATTAATTAATTAAATATATGAAATAGCTCAGTTCGATCTATATTCGATAATATTTTAAACATAAAATATAAAACGAGCTGGGTTAGAAATCCATCTCATTAAATTAATTCGTGATATAATTCCAATTATTTTTTATTTTTCTAGAATTTTCGTGACTTCGGAATTAAGTTGTAAGATGGTTGAATTAAAGGGTTGACGTATAAAAATGAAATTTCTAGGTGGTATCACATTTAATTAAAGTATTTAATTAATTATTGTGTGATCTTGGACTAGTATTGTGCGAAAATATCAATTCTTGACTAATTTTTTTTATGTTCTAAAAAAACCAATTCTTTTTATAGATTTATTTAAATAAAAGAATATCCATTTTTACAAAAATAACTTTTACAAGTTTAACCAAAGCTTAAATCAAATTTTTTCGTGACTTTAGATTTATAAAATGATGTCCTGTTTTATCAATTATAAGTATCGCATAATTAGATTGTGCTGCTCAACATTTAATTTTAAAAAAATCGTACAGCATGCGCACATATAAATATGCACCCACGTTATTATAAATATTTTATATCATCTCATGTTTGCTACAAAAAATTTGTTTGAGACGGTCTCACAAGTTATATTTTGTGATACAGATCTTTTATTTGGGTCATCCATGAAAAAGAATTACTTTTTATGCTAAGACTATTACTTTTTATTGTTAATATCGGTAGGGTTGACTCGTCTCACAGATAACGATTCGTGAAATCGTCTCACAAGAAACCTACTCTAATTGTAATATTCGGTATATGTCACATAACAATTTGTTACATATAGATTATCGTTCATGTATAGTGTCTTGTAAGACGATATTACTCATCTATATTTATAAGATGAGTCGATCCGATCCATATTTATATTGCAAAATAGTATTTTTGACATAAAAAATTTCAAATAAGCAATTTATATAACAGAATTGACCGTGAGACGATATGATAAAAGTTTGTTTGGATTCCAAATCACTCATATACAATTTATAAAAATCATAGAGCATTTTAAATAGTAAACTATATGAATAGTCACATAAAATAGGTATGAATAGTGATTATTCATAGCAAACATAACGTGGGATCTGAGGTAAAGTAAATCTCGTGTGATTTTATTTTTATTTTTATTCTTGGACAAAAACTTGTGTGAGACGATCTCAAAGATCGTATTTTGTGAGACGAATTTCTTATTTAGGTAATCAATGAAAAATTGTTAATTTTTATGCTAAGAGTATTACTTTTTATTGTGAATATCGGTAAGATTGAACCGTCTCACAGATAAAGATTCGTGAGACTGTCTCACAAAATGTCTATTATTATTTTTGAACATGGTCCCGTGTGATTTTTGGTCCTCATAAAGTGGTGGTTATTTTCACTTCTGTAGGAACAAATGGAATATATTCAGAATCAATCATAGTGCAATCAAATAATAATGGAGTTCATTTTTTTATAACGATAATGGAGTTAATCATTCTTGGATAGAAAAAGGAAAAAATAATCCATTCAAGCAAAGTGTCTCTCTCAATTTTTCATAGTTTTTTTTTTTTAAAAGAAATCAATTGTTACGATAGACTTCATCAAAAATAAAAACTGCTACGATATACCACTGCATAATCAAAATTTAGGTTGAGTGTAATTAAGGCCGAAGCTTTTATGAGTTCAAGGAAGCCATCGCCTCAGGATCCCGTATTTGAGGAGGTCCAACATTTATATTTCGAGTTGATGATCTACTGAAATTTTCTTTTTGCTCAATGTTAAATAAAAAAAAGAGTAATTTGAATTTTTTTTTCTGTTTATAATTGATCAAACTCGATCTTTTCTTCAAATTCGGTTTGAACAATTTAAACAATATCAAGAGATTTTTGGGGATTTGTTGAGTTTGGAGAAGTTAACGAGTTAATATTTAACTAGTTTGATGAATTATTGTACATAGATTCATAATTTTTAAGATGTTACAATGTTTGGCAAAAATGAGTTATTTGTTTGCAAATACTTATATTGTTTATAAGATTTTGTTAACCATCATAGTAATAGTTGCATAAACAGAAAGAAGCCTATCAATGTTGAAGTTAATAAACACTTATCTTTGATCAATAATGTCACAAAATAGGCTAAATGAGCTAGCTATGTTGTTGACTGACAAAGAAATAATCCGAAAACTGGATTATACAGATTTGACATATTTTTTCCTCTAAACTAGCTAGACGATTATTATTTATGTAAATATTTCAAATATTTATTGATTTTTTATGTAATATATTGTTTCTTGTGTATTCATTTATTATTTATTAACTAAATTTTAGCATTATTTATAGCAACAAGAAATCTCATCTTTAAATTTTTGCTTCAGGCTCCATCGAACACAATTACCGCTCCGAGTGCAATATATTGGTTTTTCCACATTTTATCAATTTTTTATGTCTAGAGCTAATATAACATATGTAAGGTCTAGATTTCCACACTGGAAACACATGTAATAATTTATAAGCTTAGTCGATTTTTTTTTTTAAAAAAATATCATTGAATGAAACCACACTAACTTAGTTAAACTTTCTAACATAAAATTAGTTTAAAAGACTAAATACCCGATATCATCAATTGAAGCTTACAGAAAAGATAATCAAATCTCCCAGCTGATCAACTAATAGACTTGTTTTCAAAAAAAAAAAACTAATAGACTTCTCAAATTGTCTTATTTCTTGAGAATCTCTCTCACATATTATATGTATCCGTCCTCATCATCTGGATTTGGCATACGCCTACATCAAACCACTAATTCGACATCGATGATAAGATAAAAACTCTCATAACAATAAAATCAACACACACATCGATAGAATGCCAGAATTCAGACTTAAGTAAAATAATATAATCTCTATCATGTAGAACGTTGACCATTGATAAACAAGAGGTGACTTACATTCACGTTATACACGCAGTACGTTGACTTGCCGGAAACAAGAGTTAACTCATGTATACCATAGCAAATGTAGAACTTTGATATGCGGGAAACAAGGGATGACTCATATGGTAGACATAACAGACCAACTCAGACATAACAGAAACACATGCGTATAACAAAAATATCGAACTTTCAACATACCAAGATTATCGTACCGAAAAATATCGAACTTTCGGTATACCGAAGATTTCAGTACAGTACGATAACGATACCGAATTTTCCGGTACGGTAATGATATGAAATTTGAAAATTTTGGCATATACCGGAATATCAAAATAATAGATAAAAATTTAAAAGTATATAACATTGTTTTAAAAAAATTTACAAAATTTAAAAAATATAAGTTTTTTTTCTTTATATAACGATACCATACTGAAATCTTGATATATTTCGGTATAATCGGTATGTTAGTTATATGTATCAAAATTTTCGGTATATCGATTCATCGGTATAAAAAATTATACCATAATTTTCGGTATGGTATACAATTTTGGTATGATACGGTACCGTACATTACAGTTTACGGTTACAAGTTCACTGTTATGGAACTTTTGTGAAATAATGTCAGAGTAAGGAGTGTACATACTTGAAAATCTTTAGTTTATTTGTCATCATTTAATCAAAAACTGAGAAATATCACATCTATAAACCAAAATTATTGTAATTAAACAATGATCCTGATAAAAATCTTAACTTAATTACGCCTCAAATTCTTTATTTCTACACAACGATTATCAATTTTATTTTATTTTTTTCTATTTTCCTTATGTATAAGAAATTTATAACTTATCTTAGACACAACCAAAACCACTTGGCTTAAAAAAAAATCAAATTTAATAAATATCTCGAAATATCATATCCAAAGACTAGTTGATTAATTATTCATAACTCACTCCTAAATGTTTCGTAGCAGTAGAAGGCATGAAAATTCATTATTTTCTTTTACAAGAAGTGAAGTACCGTAACATTCCAAATTATAATCATATTAGCAAATTTTTAATCTAAAATCATATTTAGTAAATCTAATCTAAAGTTAAATAATATTTTTTTACAAAGCTAACAAAACACTCAAGCATAATTCAAAAATCATTAAACAATTGTCCCTTGATTGTATCTCATAATTAAACTATCTTAAATCAAATCAAATTCGATAAAGATATCTATTGAATCTAAATCTAAAGTAAGCGACACAATGAACTAGAAGAAACTAACCTTTAATAAGATGTTAAATGAAACCTATATATATATATATATATATATATATATATATATATATATATATATATATATAATCTAACTCGCCTATGATGTGCGATGGTTTCTTCTCCTAATTTCTATTAAACGGGGGGGAAAGGGTTTGGGAGGTGGAGATTTTAATGTGTAGCAAGAGTTATATAATCAATGTGTATTTTTGGGTAGTATCATCAAGCTAAAGTCCAAACACAAGAAAATAAGAAAACGAGTTAACTTAAACATCAACTATATTTATCTAAAAGATCACATTATTAATTATAGGATAATATCAAAGTTATGTTTATGAATAATATTTGTTTTATATTATTATTCAAAATTAAACTTATATTGTTTAACATAATTATATCACTAAATTATATTTTAAAAATGCTTAGATATTATTTTGAGTGTTAAGTCAGTATGTCCAATGATCTCAAGCTGATCCAACCTCCGATATATGAGCATGTAATCTTTTTGTTTTATGTAGGTATTGTAAAACTCTTTTGACTGCTTTTCAATATTCCACTACTGGATTACTTAAATATCGTATCAACATTCATGTCACATATGCAATATCTGGATGTGTACAAATCTAAGCACACATTAGACTCCACACTGCAGATGCATAGCGAATCTTCTGCATTTCTTTTTCCTCAAATTCATTCTTGGGACATTGTTTAAGATTAAATTTGTTTCCTTTAGCCACAAGGGTATCTGTTGGTTTACAGTTTTGCATCTCATATCGCTTGAGAACTTTCTCGATATAGTATTTATGAGATAATCCAAGAATACATCGAGAACGATCCCGATGTATCTGGATACCCAGTACAAAAGATATATCACCAAGAACTTTTTAATCTCAAAATTCTTAGCTAAAAATCTATTGGTGTCATTCAACAATTCTATATCGTTGCTAGCAAGTAGGATGTCATCAACATATAAATCAGAAAAAATATGTTAACTTTCACTGAACTTATGGTACACACAATCATCGACCAAATTCATTTCAAAACCAAATGAGATGATCACTTGATGAAATTTGGAATATCATTGTCGAGATGTCTGCTTGAGCCTATAAATGGATTTCTTTAGTTTGCAAACCATTTTAATTGTGTTTCTGCACCATATAATTCGTTTCATCAATGCCACCATTAAAAAACGCAGTCTTTACATCCATCTGATGAAGCTCAAGATCGAAATGCATCACTAAAGCCATTATAATCATTAAAGAGCCTTTATCTAAAGAGTCTTTCAAAGAAACCAAAGAGAAAGTCTCTTTATAATCAATTTCTTCTTTCTGTGTAAAGCCTTTAGCGACAAGACAAGCCTTATATCTTTTTACATTGTCTTTCGAATCCCTCTTGGTTTAAAATATCTATTTACAACCAATAAGCTTCGTACCTTTAGACAATGAGGCAATATTACATACGTCATTGTCCTTCATGGGCTTTATCTCCTCATTCATGGCATTATACCACTTTTAAGAGCTAGAACTTTTCATGGCTTGACGAAAATTGATAGGATCATTCTCTATCAGTCCAATGTCTGCCTTGTTTTCTTGAAGAAATATAATGTAATCATCTGACATTGCATTTCTCCACTCTCTAGTAGATGTTCTTAATGGTATAGATTCCAGAGGTGCTTGAGTTTGTTCTCTCTATTATTTAATGTCTTCCTATATTGTGTCTTGGTCAAAATGAGAAATGCGATCTTGATTAATGTACAAAACACCTGTGAGAATAGTTACATATTCATCTTCAAAGAAAATATCTCTTACTTTATTTCCCCCCACAAACTCAACATCCTCAAAGAACCGAGCATTTTCTAACTCAAAAGTCGACTTACTTGTGAGATCATAAAACTTGAACCCCGTGGATCTTTCAGAGTATCCAATAAAAAAACAGCTGACCATCCTTGAGTCCAGTTTCTTTTCATTAGGCTTATAAGGCCTTGCCTCAACTGGACATCTCCAAATGTGCATATGCTTAAGACTAGGTTTTTTTGTCCGTCCAAAGTTCATAGAGGGTTTTGGTCGCTGCCTTAGTTGGAACATTGTTAAAGATATATGATATGGCCTTTAATGATTTCCCTCATAGTGATTCTGGTAAAGTAGAATGATTAATCATCACCATATCCTTAAGCGTTTTGTTTTGTCTTTCAGCAACACTATTCATAGTGGACGAGCCCAACATAGTGTACTGCGGGACGATGTCGCATTCCTCTTGGAATCTAGCAAAAGGTCTTGGACGTTGTTCACCAGAACCATCATATCTACTATATTATTCACAACCACAGTCAGATCTAACGCTTTTAATCTTTAAGCCAAGTTGATTTTCAATTTCAAATTTATAATTTTTTAACGCATCCAATGACTGTGCCTTTTCATGAATGAGATAAATGAAGTCATATCTTGAAAAATCGTCTGTGAATGTTATAAAATAATGTTGACCATTCCAAGAAGTCGAAGGTAATGATCCACAAATATCAGTATGTATAATTCTAAGATACCTGAACACCTATTGGTTTCAAATCTCCTTTTGTTGGTTTTTTTTCCCTTTTTACAATTAACAATTATTAAAATCTGTGTAATCTAAATGTTCGAGAATTCCTCATAATAGAAATCGATGAATGTAGAATAATTTTGCATAGATCATATAGTAGAAAAAGTGTAAAAAAATTTAAGCGAGCTAAAAGAAAAGAAAAAACTTCAAAATTTTCTAGGTGTTGTTAATTTCGTTGAGATATTTATTAAAAACCTAGCAAAACACAGGAAAGTATTTAGTCCATTATTTAAAAAAGATGCGAAATTTATATGGACGAAAGAACACACACAGGGACTTAGACAACTCAAGGAGATATGTAAAAATCTTCCGAAAATGGCTATTCCGCAGGATGAAGATGATCTGGTATTATATTCAGATGTCAGTGATCATTGGCAGACGACAGTTTTAACAATGCTCACACCAGAAGGAGAACAATCATGTATATATTGCAGTGGACTTTTCTCAGATGCAAAAGTCATAAGATGGCATATCAACAAAACAGAATTTTATGTAGTAACAAGGGATTTTGAAAAATGGTCATTATTTTTACTTCCAAAGAAATTTACTTTAAAAGTTGATAATACACATGTAAAAGCTTTCTTAAGGAATAAAATATAATCAAAACTCGAGAAAGTCGGATTATTAAGATGGCAATCGTTATGTCAAAATTATATTTTTGATATCGTGATTATTAAAAATCATGAAAATATTCTTGTAGAATTTTTAACAAGAGATATACAGCGGTGATATCGATGTTATCATAAAAATGTAGAGATGTTTGAGAGAACACCTTGAAATGCTTCAAAAGAGTTCAACAAGCTTGTCTAAATGCAGAAGTTGCGGGTAGGCTACAACAAGCCGATAAGAGAATTGTCTCGAATCAAGTCACATGATGTTTACAGGCTTATAATCACTTATGGTCTGTAATACAAAGGACTCTCCTCCAAGACATTGAGAAGCAACATATTTCCCAAATGGAGAGTTTTCGAGTACATGACTCTATACCTGGAGCAGGGGATTCAAATACCCCTAGCACACATGTTAAGTCGGGATAATATCCAGATGAGTTGACTGAAACAAAAATTGAAACTCTAGATCCATATCTCGAGTCTTCAAGTCAACCTTTGACCTCGGGATTGAAGAGGGAAAGATCAACCTTAGACCTAATACAGACAAGAGTAAATCTAAGGTTGATACTAACGAAGCTACAATTTCTCCATTTCAGGTTTATCAAAAAATTTGAGAGAAACTAAAAACAAGAATAGACATTAACCCCGCCACAATTAGGGTTGATGTTTCAGGAAAATATCCTAGGGTATGGATGAAACCAAATTCATATCAAAAGGAAGTAAAAACTTGATATGAATTCGGGGCTCTTGTCTCGGTTTATACTACATCACTAGGCTTCCCAGAAATTTCAGGATCACCTAAATGGATTCAAGAAGCGGTTCATGAAACATGGACAAATAACGATTATTTGTCCATAATAGACATTCTGGAGCTATACTTCTTTAATACAGCACCAGAACCAGCAGGACAAGGCTCTCGTGAAGCCTTTCATTTCATCAAGTTAAGGAGGCCAGATATTAATGTTCAAAAATTCATCAAGGATCCTCCAATAGAAGAAACACCACTTGTTGCTTCAATAACTGAAGATGACATTTCCACCAGAAGATCATGGGGTCTATAGGTCTGTCTAACCGAGATAAACAAAGTCAAGTTTCCGTTTAAATTTTATCGTAATTCAGTAAACGGATCATTCATGTTAAATACTATGACATGAAAACAACAAGTTTTGCAGAGAATTTAATTGAAAAGAAAAGAAATCTTTTGTGGAATAGCAAGTTGTCGAGGAGTAAAGAAACTCGTCGGAAATTCTGCAACATGGCTCATGTGGGAAGATGGTCAGAACAGATCTGCCCAGAATGCCCAAATCAAAAGGAGCCACAATTTGGCAAATGCTTTAGACCTCAGTCAGACATGAAGCATATTGCAAAGACATGACCAAGTGGTGAAGGACCACAACCACGTTTTCCTCGGGGACACCAGAAGTTTAAGATTCCCCTACAAAAATAAGTGGACATGTGACCACAATCAATTTTCCTTGGGGATAACAAAAGATAAAGATTCCCCGACAAAAAACAAGTAGGCATGTGATTTGCCTACTAACTAAAAAACTTGGACCCAAATATACATATAAATACAGATTAAATGAGAACAAGAAAATCACACAAGAATTAAAACAAAGTTTGGAACCAAATAAAATGTATTATACATATTTCAAAATTTCCAAAAGACGGATTAAGGCGATAAGAAAACAGCTGGTAATCTTCAAAGATCTATACAAACTGTTAAAAGAAGCAGGAAATGAGATTTTAGCTGATATGATACAGACACATATCTACTGGTTATGCCAGGAGATAAAGATGGAAGAACACGATGTTTCTATATTAATGATCTAGAAAAAGACAACTCAAAAAAAGATGAGGGGACCATTCAGCCACCAACTCAACCCACTCAAGAGATATTGTCAACCACAACTGGAAGACATTAAAGAAAAGCTAAAGCAAGTTTTGAAGTCTGGAATTCAAATCCGCAGAGGACTTCTATGAATAACAAAGCAGAAGGAAGATGACGTCATCACTCAACCTCTTCATTTTCTTTCATAACATTGTAATATTTTCTCTTTATAATTTATGTGTTTTAAATTCGGCTACTATAAGTAGCTAAACAATTTCATCCTCCTCTACAGGAGGTTACTTTGTAATAATAATTTGTTATGCCTGAATAAAAAGACCAATGCTTTTGCTCCTCTCATGTATTAGTTTCAAATTGAACTACTTTACTATACACCATGAGGTAAGAAACGAAACATGGTTGTGCTATGTGCTGTTGAAGAAATCTGCATCAGAAATCATCGGTTGCGATTGTGTGGTTGGGCTGTGAAGAGTAATCTGTAAAAATCGGTGGATATAACCCGGCGACACTCTGATCAAAAAAATAAACTGTTCAATTTGTTATACGAAAACATGATGTGTCATTTATATTAAAAAAAATCGATCATCAGGACATGATATATAGGCTGCAAATATTGTGTAGCTGTATGTCTTGAGGCTATATGCTTTTAAGAACATGTTCGATATGTAAAACAATGTCACGTACCATAATTAGGAGGATTAAGGATATTTTGAAAAATTTTGAAATATTGGAGAGTTGAAATAAGGATTTTGAGAAGATGGAGAATAAAGAGAGAGTTGAATACAGAAATGGAAAGTGAATATTATTGGAAAATAATATTTAAAATGTGTGTATTGAATATTTGAATGTTGAATATTTGAATGTTGAAAATAAGAGTTGTAAATATTGAAAATTAGTGTGTGATGATGTAGGTAATGATGTATTTTATTTTTGGATTATTTGTAAAGATTTCCTATAAATAGATCTCTCATTTGTGAAGAAAATCACAATTGAGTAGAGAGAAAAATATTATAAAGTGTGTAGTTTGGTAAATTTTGAGAGTTTGAGATTTTTACTTTTTCACAACACGTTATCAGCACGAAGCTCTAAAAGTCCTACAAACTTTTCCAAGCTCCAAACAGAAGAAAAAGGTAACAAAAATAATTATATTTATTTTATTGTTATTTATTTATTGTGTATTTATTTAATATACAATATAATGTTATTATTAGAAATAATAAAAATAAATTTTTCATAAACTTGTTATAAATCCTGGGAGGATGTTAAGACGACATCCCACACTCCCGGTAAGGGATACGACAAGTATAAAAGCCTATAAGGTTTTTAAACAAAATAAATTATGACACTCATTATAATATTATGATATGATATACATAATTATTTAAACGTGTCTAATATTATATATATCATATTATTACCATAAAATTATACAAATACATACCTTTATTTTTTTTGTACCCCAACGGTCATAAATGGTAAAAAACGGCTAGTTTTTGCCCTATAAATATGATCTCACAAACACATTCCATCACTCCAACTTTCTCTTCTTCTCTAAAAATTATTCATCATCAAATTTTTCGAAGAAAAAAGAAGATGGCTTTCTCAAGGATATTTTTAATTATTTTGGTTGTCATACTCACGAGTCTTGTATTTATCGGAGAATATCCTCCTCGTGCGTTTTCTTTATTTTTACAAATACTTGTACTTGTTTTTTATCCGTTACTTTGTATTGCAATAATTATTAACTAATAAAATGCATCGTAATTTTTTTTAGTACCACCATGTCAAATTTAACAAAGCTCGAATTTGTTGCGCTCGACATCACGGGAAAGAATTATATGCCATGGACTCTAGATGTAGAAATGCATCTTGAGTCATTGAGTCTAAGCGAGACCATTAAAGAAAATGGCATATGCACGTCACAAGAAAAGGCAAGAGCCATGATATTTTTGCGTCGACATCTCGACGATGGATTGAAATGTGAATATCTGATTGAAAAAAATCCCATGGCTTTGTGGAAGGGATTAAAAGAAAGATTCGAACATATAAGAGAAGTTATACTTCCGACCGCCCGGGATGAATGGAATACATTGAGATTCCAAGACTTTAAAAAAGTCAGTGATTACAATTCGGTGATGTATAGAATAATCTCGCAATTAAAATTTTGTGGACATGAGGTCACAGAATCTGAGATGCTTGAAAAAACATTTTTCACGTTTCATGCATCAAATATTACTCCACAGCAACAATATAGAGTACGTGGATTCGCGAGATATTCTGAACTCATCGCCTGTCTTTTTGTGGCGGAAAAAAACAACGAGCTATTAATGAGAAATCATCAGTCCCGACCCACTGGATCAACAGCATTTCCAGAAGTAAATGCTGTAAGTAAAAATGAATTTAAACCTGGAAACCAAAATCAAATTCAAAGACAATGTTTTGGTCGAGGTCGAGGTCGTGGACGTGGACGTGGACGTGGAATTGGCCGTGGTCGTGGTCAAGGCCGTGGTTTTGAAAATAATCGAGATAGTTATTTTTATAACTCATCTCAAAAGAACGTTCCAAACCATCCACAGAAAAGGCATCATGAGAATACAAGTGTTAATGAGAAGCACTCAAAAAGATATGAAAGTTCTTGTTACAGATGTGGTACTCCAGGACATTGGTCCAAAGTTTGTCGAGCCCCTGAGCACCTTTGTAAACTTTATAAAGAATCATTAAAGGGGAAAGAAAAGGAGACCAACTTCACTGAACGCAGTGACCGTTTGAGTGATTCAACTCATTTTGATGCTGGTGATTTTATGAATGATTTATCTGGAAATGATCAATATGTTGGTGGGATAGAAATGAACAATATTGATGCTGCAGATTTTCTCAACGATTTCTCTGAAAATGAACAATATAATGGTATAATATAAATGTACAATAATCTATTTTTCATGTATTCATAGAATAATGTTTTATTGTATAATTATGATTTGTGTTATATTTAAATATATATTGCAAGTAATTTATTTCTTTGCATATTTTTTTGAAGTTCAAATATGGAAAATGCTATGAACAAAGCTGAAGTTTGCATACCCGATAGTGGTACAACGCACACTATCCTCCGAGATAAAAGATATTTCTTGGAACTAAAATCAACAAAAACAACGGTGAATACAATATCAGGTCCTGTAGACTTGATTAAAGGATGTGGTAAAGCACAATTTTTGTTACCTAATGGTACAAAATTTTTGATCAATGATGCTTTATATTCACCACAATCGAAAAGAAATTTGTTGAGTTTTAATGATATATATTCCCATGGGTATGATACTCAAACAATGAATGAGGGGAATGAGAAATATATGTGTCTTATCACATATAAATCAGGAAAGAAATATGTGATTGAAAAACTACCAATGCTCCCTACTGGATTGCATTATACACATATAAGTCCCATTGAATAAAACATGGTAGTTGATAATTCTTCGATATTAACCAATTGGCATGATCGATTGGGACATCCTGGTTCAACAATGATGCGAAGAATTATAGAAAATACACATGATCATCCACTGAAAGACCAGAAGATCTTTCAGAATAATAAGTTTCAATGTAAAGCATGTTCTCTTGGAAAACTTATTATAAGACCATCACCAGTCAAAATCCAAACTGAATCACCAATGTTTCTTGAACGTATTCAGGGTGATATTTGTGGACCAATCCATCCACCATGTGGACCATTCAGATACTTTATGGTATTGATTGATGCCTCCAGCAGATGGTCACATGTATGTTTATTATCAACTCGAAATGTTGCATTTGCAAGATTACTTGCTCAATAATAAAATTGAGGAATCAATTTCCCGATTATACAATCAAGAAAATTAGACTTGATAATGCTGGTGAATTTACTTCCCAAACTTTCAATGATTATTGTATGTCTATGAGAATCATTGTTGAGCATCCTGTTGCTCATGTACATACACAGAATGGATTGGCTGAATCATTGATTAAACGTCTGCAAATGATTGCTAGACCAATGATTATGAAAACAAAGCTCCCTATTTCTATATGGGGACATGCAATTTTACACGCTGCTTCATTAATTCGCATCAGACCAAGTGCATATCATAAATACTCCCCATTGCAGCTTGCATTTGGTAAAGAACCAGACATTTCTCATCTGAGAATTTTTGGATGTATGGTGTATGTGCCTACTGCACCACCGCAACGAAAGAAAATGGGACCTCAAAGAAAGGTTGGAATTTATATCGGTTATGATAGTCCATCAATCATTCGATATCTTGAACCTCAGACAGGCGACGTGTTCACAGCACGTTTTGCTGATTGTCATTTTAATGAGGAAATCTTCCCAATGTTAGGGGGAGAACAGAAACATACCGAAAAGGAAATTACATGGTATGTATCATCATTATTACATCTGGATCCAAGAACAAAACAATGTGAAAAAGATGTACAACAAATTGTACACTTGCAAAGAATAGCAAATCAAATACCAGATGCATTTGCAGACACAAAAGGGGTAACTAAATCATATATACATGCTGCAAATGCCCCTGTTCGAATTGAAATTCCAAAGAAACAAATGGAAGATACTCATGATGTCATTAAACGCCTGAAGCGTGGAAGGCCAGTCGGTTCCAAGGATAAAAATCCTCGAAAAAGAAAATTCATAGAGAAACACGATGATCACAAAATAAAGAATGACGTTTCTGAAGAAACACATGATGATCAAAAAATAGAGAATGGTGTTCCTGAAGAAACACATGATGATGAAAATGTTCTGTCAGAACCACAAACTGACGAGAATCATGAAATCTCTATCAATTATATTAATACTGGAAAAATATGGAACCGAAAAGATATAGATGAAATTGATGATATATTTTCTTATAATGTGGCAATCGACATCATAAATGATAACGAAGATCATGAACCAAAATCTTTTGGTGAATGTAAAAATCGGCAGGATTGGATAAAATGGAAAGAAGCCATCCAGGTTGAATTGGATTCGCTAAATAAACGTAATGTTTTTGGACCTATAGTCCTTACACCTGAAGGTGTAAAACCTGTTGGATACAAATGAGTTTTTATTCGAAAGCGAAATGAGAAAAATTAAATAGTGAGATATAAAGCTCGACTTGTTGCACAAAGTTTTTCTCAAAGGCGTGGAATTGATTATGAAGAAACGTATTCTCTCATGATGGATGCAATTACGTTTCGGTATTTGATTAGCTTGGCGGTATCTGAAAATTTAGAAATGCGTCTTATGGATGTTGTTACAGCTTACTTATATGGATCGCTTGATATTAATATATATATGAAAATCCCTGAAGGATTTAAGATGCCTGAAGCACAAAGTTCAAAACCCAGAGAATGTTATTCTGTGAAATTACAAAGATCGTTATATGGGTTAAAGCAATCTGGTCGAATGTGGTTAATCGACTAAGTGATCACTTGATGAAAAAGGGATATGTAAATAATTCAATATGCCCTTGTGTTTTCATTAAGAAAACAACATCCGGATGCGTAATTATTGCTGTATATGTTGATGATTTAAACATCATTGGAACGAATAAGAAAATTCAAGAAGTTGTGTCATACTTGAAGGAAGAATTTGAAATGAAGGATCTTGGAAAAACCAAGTATTGTCTGGGTTTACAAATTGAACAAAAAGAATGTGGAATGTTTGTTCACCAGACAAATTATACAGAAAAGATCCTTAAACGTTTTAATATGGATAAAGCAAATCCTTTAAGTACTCCAATGGTTGTTAGATCATTAAACATAGAAAAGGATCCATTCTGTCCATGTGAAGATGATGAAGATATTCTTGGTCCAGAAGTACCATATCTAAGTGCCATCGGTGCCCTTATGTACCTTACAAATTGTACAAGGCCTGATATATCTTTTGCCGTGAATCTGTTGGCAAGATTTAGCACATATCCAACAAAGTGACACTGGAACGGAATTAAACATATATTCCGTTATCTACGAGGAACGACAGACTTAGGACTTTTGTATTCAAAAGATGCTAATCCAAGTATAATTGGTTATGCTGATGCTGGATACTTATCTGATCCACACAAGGCACGTTCCCAAACTGGATATGTATTTACTCGTGGAGGCACTGCAATATCTTGGCGTTCTCAGAAACAAACGCTCGTAACAACTTCATCAAATCATGCCGAGATTATTGCACTACATGAAGCAAGTCGTGAATGTGTGTGGTTAAAATCAATGACCCAACATATCCAAATTTCATGCGGATTATCATCTGATGAGAAGCCTGTGATACTATATGAAGATAATGATGCATGTGTTGCTCAAATGAAAGAAGGATACATAAAAAGCGACGGAACTAAACATATTCCTCCTAAGTTCTTCGCATTTACCAAGGAGCTTGAGAAGAATAGATGTATTGATGTTCGTCACATTCAATCAAGTGAAAACTCATCAGACCTCTTCACAAAGGCACTTCCTACGTCAATATTCAGAAAGCACATATATAATATTGGGATGCGCAATCTACGAAATTTGTGAAGAATTGTTCATGTCAACATCAGGGAGAGTTTACGTGACTGCACTCTTTTTCCCTTACTATGATTTTTATCCCAATGGGTTTTTCCAAGTAAGGTTTTTAACGAGGCAGTACAAAAACACGTAATGAAGACATCATCGTATCATGATCATCATCACAAGGGAGAGTATTGAAAAATAATATTTAAAATGTGTGTATTGAATATTTGAATGTTGAAAATAAGAGTTGTAAATATTGAAAATTAGTGTGTGATGATGTAGGTAATGATGTATTTTATTTTTGGATTATTTGTAAAGATTTCCTATAAATAGATCTCTCATTTGTGAAGAAAATCACAATTGAGTAGAGAGAAAAATATTATAAAGTGTGTAGTTTGGTAAATTTTGAGAGTTTGAGATTTTTAGTTTTTATCATAAATTTTTACTTTTTCTCAACAAATATCAAGTTGTCTTAGTTTTTTTCCCCCATTTTTTTAAAAAAAATTGTAGAAAAGTTGACCAAATGTCCACTCATGGCTTTTGTCCTCACTCCTTTCTCTTCACGTGAGACCCCGATTTTGAAATCCTCGAGACCCGGAAGTCCTTCTAAATTACAAAAATCTATGTGAGACGATTTTACAAATCGTATTTTGTGAGACATATATCTTATTTGGGTCAATCTATGAAAAAATATACTTTTTATGTTAATAATATTACTTTTATTGTGAATATAAATAGGATTGACCAATCCCACAAATAAAGATTCGTGAAACCGTGTCACAAAATACCTGCTCAATAGTCAACTCTCTTTTACAACAAAAATATCGTCCAATTTTTTAGATTTACTTAAAACACATTAAAAATAATGACGTTGGATATAGTAAAGATATAAAATAATGCTTTATTAGGTAATATCTCACTAACATATAAAGTATAAATAAAAATATTGAATGATGACCTCAGCGTCTACTACTCCAACCTAGCAAGTCCAAGAGAACTACATCAACAAGATTGGATATTTCCATTGATGACTATAATACTACCTCCAACTCTGCCACCACCATGCCGCCGCCGTCCCCGTATTCCTCCGCCTGCAAGCCCACCACTTTCATCTTTCTTGCAGTATTCCTTATATTGTTGACCAGCCTAGCAACATCCCACCCTTGCTCAACTCTGCCAGCCAAAACCCATACCTTGTGCCCACCTTTCACCACTGCACCGCCATTTCCTTTCTCATTCTCCGCCGGCTGCGGTCACCCGTCCTTCCGAATCTACTGCTCACCGCCGTTGCGCGCCACCATTTCAATAAACAAACTATCATTCTCAGTCCTCCAATTTGAGCCCAACTCAACCTCTCTCACCATCTCCCCCAATCCACTCCCCCTGCCCGCACCTCGCCTCAATAATTGCTCTTCCCCTCAAATCATTTCCGCTTTCAACAGATCCATTTCATTTTCCGGGTCAATATTTCGGGTCTCGGAATCTTCGTGCTCCCGACTTTCCGCTCTGAAACCATGCCCGCCTCCAAATCTACCCAACTGTAGCCGGTGTTCTTGGGAATGCAAGCTTATTAAAAATCCTTTGTATCTTATACACGACTGCGGCAGCTCCTACGGCCGCCACCGCAAAGACTTTCAACCGGAATGCCAGGTTGATGTTCTTGGAGCTCTGGACAGTATATTGAAATTTGGGATTGAAATAGAGTGGGACGAAGATCAAGATTCTTACTTTGGGAGCTGCAAATCTTGCAGACTCAGAAATGGAATCTGTGGGTTTAATTCAACAGATCCCAATAAATCATTCGTTTGTTTTCCGTCTCAAACCACAATCAAACAGCAAAGCCCGAATAGGGTTGCCATTTTGTCCATTATTTTCTTGTTTATTTGTTCTTTGATTGCTCTCTCAGTCATTATTGTGATATTCGGGTCGAGAAGAAAAGCTCTGAAGAATGCAGAAGAAGATCCCACGATTATTTTCCTTCGGCGGCACCGGTCCGCCAGTCTACTTCCGCCTGTATTCACCTTCGAAGAGCTCGACTCTGCCACCAATTGTTTCGACCCAAAACGGAAAATCGGCGATGGAGGATTCGGTGCAGTGTACTTAGGCCAGCTCCAAGATGGTAGATTAGTTGCGGTGAAACACCTCCACAAGCAAAACTCGGCCGCAGACGGTGGAGCTAAAGGGTTCACCACAAAGTCATTTTGCAATGAGATCTTGATATTGTCATCGATAAACCATCCAAATTTGGTTAAACTTCATGGGTATTGCAGTGATCCAAGAGGCCTAATCCTGGTGTATGATTATGTACCTAATGGCACTCTAGCTGAACATCTTCATGGAAAGAAGAATATATACAGAAAAGGGGCGTTAACATGGAATGCTAGAATCGATATTGCAGTCCAAACGGCCATGGCCATTGAGTATCTGCACTTCTCAGTAGTGCCCCCTGTAGTTCACAGAGACATAACCACATCAAACATATTTATAGAGAAAGACATGAGAGTGAAATTGGGGGACTTCGGGTTGTCTAGACTTTTAGTATGCTCTGAAACAGCTCTTTCTACGGATAACTCATCCGAAGGTGTTTGGACGGGGCCTCAGGGCACTCCAGGGTATCTGGATCCCGATTATTATAGGTCGTTCAGGTTGAACGAGAAGAGCGATATATATAGCTTCGGAGTCGTGTTGTTAGAATTGATAACAGGGATGAGAGCTGTTGATGAAAAGAGGGAGAAGAGGGAGATGACATTGGTTGACATGGCAGTGCCAAGAATCCAAATGGGGCTGTTGCATCAAGTGGTGGATCCTGTTTTAGTTGTGGATGGGGAAGCCATGGAGGGAGTTAACTCGGTGGTGGAGCTTGCATTCCGTTGTGTTGCGGCTGATAAAGATGATAGGCCAGACGCCAGGGACGTGGCGGCTGAGCTGAGGAGGATAAAGGGTCGAGGACGAGGCAGTGGTGGTGTTCTGAAGTGTTCAAATTCGAGTAATGTGGTCGTTCCTGATGAGTTCGTAGGTCTAATGGTTTGAACAGAATGTTGTGAACATGGGTTGCTTGGTTCAATTTATGTTGTGGAGTTCACCACTACGTCGTGCACACAATCGCATTCGGACCTTTCGATGTTTCATTTGCCATTTGTTTCACTAGGTTTATCAAAAATAGTTTTGAGACCAGATTTGGAGTGAACTCTTGTGGTCCGAAGGGATGATTAGTTGAACATTGTTAGACTATGTGTGACAGAACACACGTTGTAGGAAACTTCTATGGATGATTTGATTGGTTTTTGGGGTTGAATACAATGTTAGCATATTAGTCTTGTATTTTTGCTTCAATTCAATCGAGCTTCTCCCATTACGTTTAAAAATGACTTGTTATTTATTTGCACGCATATGCAAATATTTCGAAGCTTCATTTTTGGTTTAGACTCTAGAAAATGATGGAATACGCAAGATTGAAAATTTGTAGTTACATCCATTATTGTAAAATTTTAAAAACAATAAATGTTGCCGACCATTGTTTCATATATCAATGTAACTTGAACGAGACTACTAGGATTCTTTTATCATATTAATAACATTGGATTTACATTAACAACAAACTTTTCTAGATAAAATCACATGTACGTGTATGGTCTAGATTCTCCCTAGTTAAAGTGAGAAAAATCAAAACTAGTGGCGGGACCATACGTAATCGAGTGTCGTTTTTTGCATCGTGCTACCATTTTTTAATTCTAAATTCATTTCATCAGTTGAACGAAACTTTACGTGAGATGGTCTCACGAATCGTATTTTGCAAGACATATATTTTATTTAGGTCATCTATGAAAAAATATTAATTTTTGTGCTAAGAGTATTATTTTTTATTGTAAATATTGATATGGTCGACTCGTCTCACAAATAAAGATATGTAAGATCGTCTCACAAAAGACTTACTCATTCAATTTTATACGGAGTAAAAAATAAGACGAGTGTCACATGAGTGAAGAATAAACAAATGACAAAAACTTGTGTGGGACGGTCTCACAGGTCATATTTTGTGAGACGGATCTATTATTTGGGTCATCAATGAAAAAATATTATTTTTTATACTAATAGTATTATTTTTTATTGTGAATATCGATAGGATTGATCCGTTTCACAAATAAAAATTCGTAAAATCATCTCACCATAAACCTACTCTAAATTGATATATTATAAGAAAATACGTCGTCGAGTTCAATTTTACACCACTGGTGTGTTGACCACGTCACTTCTTGCATCTACATAATAAATATTTCAACGACTTTGCTTCTGCCATCGTAACCTCGTGAGACCGTACTCTCGGAACAATATTCTTGATTGTATGAATTGGTGTTATATTTATAAATTATAATATAATTAATAATAAAATAAATTAGATTTTTGTAATATTTTAACCAATATGTATTAATCTTACAAAAGAAAACGAAATCAAATCGAGTTCTAACACAAAAGTTGATATATTTTCAAAGAAGATTTTAACTCAAATAGTCAAATGTCATTTGATTTTTCAGAAAAGTAAATTTTATTTAAATTTTTAAAAAATAAATATTTTTGACTTTTCAGAATAATAAAAATCATTTGAAATCCACTTTTAACATATACATATAATTTAATTAAAATTGATATGGTTCAAATTCTATTACATAAGTTAATTAATTTTCATTCACTGTTAAAAAAAAATCAAACACTTACTACCAATATTTCTTCTTCGTCTTCTTCTGCACTCTCCTGATAATGGCTTCCAATGAAGTCAAGCTTCTAAGTTCTTGGATAAGCCCGTTTGTGTTGCGGGCCAAAATCGCACTAAACATCAAGCGGGTCGAGTTTGAGTCCATACCCGAAAACCTTTCTGCGAAGAGCGATCTTCTTCTGAGATCCAATCCTGTCCACAAGAAAGTCCCGGTTCTCATTCATGGCCACAGGATCATCTGTGAATCTCTCATCATTGTTCAGTATGTTGATGAAGTCTGGGCCTCTGGGCCCGGTATTCTTCCCTCTGATCACTATGATCGGGCCACAGCCCGGTTTTGGGCTGCTTACATTGATGAAAAGGTCAGGATTTCTTCATTTCTTTAGTTTTATTCTCTTTTCTCTCTGGTCTCGGTACAGATACAAAATAAGTAAAAATCAGCACATCGACCATCCCTTGAGTATGCCATAATATCATCCAATCTATATTCCTTCAACCCGTTTTTGGCAAATCAAAAAGTGCTCCATCTTATGATACTCGACGAAATCTTTGTTGTTTTATTAAAAGTTATAGTTCCCGACGTTTCATCAAATCAAAAATTTTAAGACCATGGGACAATCTGAGTATTTTTTATTGTTGCAGAACAAAGACAGTTATTACTCGATTATTCTTTAATAATTGTACCATTTTGAAGACATGACCTTTAACCCTGTTGCCAATATCAGCATTCAGTGCCGATCATTTTGCTTGGTTGCTCAATCATGTGAATTGATTAAGAATTTTTAAAACTTTTTTATTACTATATTTGATTTCATTCAAAATCCAATGTCGGATAATTACCATAATTTTAGAGGAGACATCTGTTTGAAGCATATCAGTTACAATTCGTTTGTTATACTAAATAATGTTTTTTACACCATAATTGGTGAAAGTGGAATATGAATATAAAATCTAGGAGTAGGTCTTTTATGAGACGGTCTCACGAATCTTTATTTGTGAGACGGGTCAATCCTACCGATATTCACAATAAAAAGTTATACTCTTAGCACGAATCTTTATTTATGAGACGGTCTCACGAATCTTTATTTGTGAGACGGACTTTACCTTTTTGAGCTTGATTTTTGTGAGCTACCCATTAATGTCTAGGTAAAAGCTCTCATAAGCATGATCCTGCCTATAATCTTGGTCTCTTGAAAGCTCAGCTCGGGAGGTTAGCCATAACATTTCAATTCGGCGTGATAACCTAATCTAGGAGGTCGGATCGGGTCATGCTGGGAGGTCGGCATGTGAGGTCAGCATGCGAGCTTGGCACCATCTTTTCTGTCATGATTACGAGCGTTGGGAGGTCGGCTGAGATGACCTCCCGCCAATTTCGTGCGAGTGAGAGGACTTCTTGTCGAGGCTCTATCACGTAGATGACCTCCCAGGAATTTCTGAATGATGGGCCATTAACTATCTGGGCTACCGAGAAAGGGCCAGACCTATCTTCGGTCCGTGGGTATCACGAGTCCCCCCTCAAGTCGAGCTGACGTTGTAGACCAGAAGCTCGTGGTTGTCTGAACTCTCGGTGGCCCATGGCTGTTCTTGGCTGGTTGTCCTGAGCTTAGAGGTATTTAGTTGTGCTGAGCTAAGATGCAAAGTTCTGGGATGTCCTGATCTAAACGGCAAAGCTCTTGGCTGAGCTATGAGTTCTTAGCTGTCCTGAACTGAGAGGCAAAACTCCAAGCTAGGCTAAGCTACGAGGCCAAGTTCTCACCTGTGCTGAGTTAAATGACAAAGTTCTTGTTGAGCTGAGCTGAGATGCGAATTTCTACGTCATGTTGGTTCCCACCCTGAATATGAAACGTCACTATCATTTGTCATTCCAACGTCTAGTTTCACGCATTTCGAGATGATCTTGGCCGTTCAATCAGTTTGAAATCAACAGTCTGATCTCCTCATGGTCCTTCTATAAATACTATCCACCCCCATTCATTCAGACTTTACATTTCCCTCATTTCACCTCGGCTCCGACCTTCAAAAAGAATTCTCCTTTTTTCTAACTCCCGATCTCCCACCATTAGGTATTCTTCTTATGGCCTCCCCAAACTTTCCTTCCCAGTCGACCTCTGAGGAGGTCCTCCGTGAGGTGGATTAGTATGATCCCCTCGTGGAGGTCGCCTCTGGGTCAGATGAGCGTCCTGAGACCGAGGGGGTCAGCTCCCGCCTATCTACTGGTGATGATGGCGCAGTCCCGAACTAGCTCGGTCCCTATCATCCCGAGGAGCCAATTAGGACTTGTGATCCTTGGTTCGAGCTCTACTCTTCATGGTTAGATGCCTCAGACGAGGGTCGGCTCCGAGCTCTCTCCCATGCCTTTTCTGATTATGAATTGGTCTTTACTCATTCTGAGGAGAGGGCTCATGATCCCCCTCCTGGCTACTATACCTTCTATGAAGATCAGCTAGAAGGTGGCCTCCGATTTCCTCTCCCCTCCTTTTTTCAACAGCTCAGCAAATTCTACCAGACCTACCCCGGCCAGTTTATCCCCAATGCTTTCCGTACCTTATGCGATTTTGTTGTTCTTGTCAAAGCCTTAGCTTTTGAGGTTGATCCTCTCTCTTTCTCTCATTTCAACCTTCCCAAGAGGTCAGAAGAGGGTCCCTTCTACTTCTCAGTCCGCCCCAATTTCCAGTTCTACGAGGGTGCCCCGAGTTCTAACAAATTCTGTAAAATTCACTTTTTTTTTCGTCAAACCCTCCTTTTTGGACTCATGATTTTTCTTGTCCCACTCTTTCCCAGAGTCATTATTCTCATTGTGCTTATCCTCTATCTCGTCATCTGTCTTATTCCAAATTTTCTCCCCCATATCAACATTTTGTGGCTGCCATTTCTTCTGTCCATGAACCTCGTTCATATCATGAGGCAAATTCAAGATCCTAGATGGAAAAATGCCATGGATTTGGAACTTGCTGCCTTGGAATCAAACCACACTTGGGATGTGGTTGCTCTTCCACCAAATATTAAACCTGTTGGCTGTCGTTGGGTATACAAAATTAAGTATAATGCCGATGGATCAGTGGATAAATTCAAAGCACGCTTAGTTGCGAAAGGTTATACTCAGCAACCGGGTATTGACTTCCACGATACCTTTTCTCCCACAGCTAAGATTGTCACTATCCGCTGTTTGTTGAGTTTAGCAGCTGTATATCATTGGCCTGTTACACAAATGGATGTGGCCAACGCTTTTCTTCAAGGTGATATCGATGAAGAGATATTTATGACTCTTCCCCTTGGTTATCATATTCAAGACAAATGACAGGCGTGTCGATTGCGTAAGTCGTCGTATGGACTTAAGCAAGCTTCTCGCCAATGGAATATCAAATTCGCTAGTATCATGGGTATTGCAGGTTACACTCAATCGCAGCATGATCATTCCTTATTTGTTCGCAAAGACTCTGACCAGCTTACTGTTCTTGTGGTCTATGTAGACGACATAATTATTACTGGAAGTAATGCCAAAATGATCTCTGATTTAAAAGATTTTCTGCATTCTCAATTGCAAATCCGTGATCTTGGGAGATTGAAGCATTTTTTGGGCATTGAATTTGCTCGTTCTCGTGATGGCATTTTTTTCAATCAAAGGAAATATGCTCTTGAGCTTATTCAGGATGTTGGTGTTTCCGGCAGCAAGCCTTTTTTCCACTCCCATGGAGCAACACAAGAAGTTCACCACAGTGGAATTAGATTCCATTATCACTCAAACTTCCGATGTTCAACCAGATGATCCCTTACTGCCAGATAGAGATGCTTATCAACGATTGATCGGTCGATTGGTTTATCTTACCATCACACGGCCTGACATTTGTTATGTTGTGCAGCATCTCAGTCAATTTATGCATTCTCCAAAGAAATCCCATATGGATGCTGCTGTTAGAGTGGTGAAATACCTCAAAAACTCTCCTGGTTTGGGTATCTTGTTGCCTTCCCAAAATTCATTAACACTTTTTGCGTACTGCGACTCTGATTGGGCTTCTTGTCCTATGTCTCGACGTTCATTAACTGGTTTTTGTATTAAACTTGGTGGCTCCTTGTTGTCTTGGCACACCAAGAAACAGAATACCGTGTCCAGATCTTCTACTGAGGCTGAATATCGGGCCATGGCCACTACCGCTTGTGAGGTTGTTTGGATCCATGGTCTTCTTCGTGATATGGGTCTTTCCTTGTCCAGTCCAACACATCTATTCTGTGATAATAAGGCTGCACTCCATATAGCTGCGAACCCGATGTATCACGAGCGTACTAAGCACATTGAGATTGACTGTCATTTGATTCGAGAGAAAATTAAACTGGTGATTATTCAACCAGTTCACATCTCTACTGATCATCAACTCGCTGACGTCTTCACCAAGAGTTTGGGCAGAGAGCAACATGCATTTTTATTGTCCAAGCTTGGTCTTTGAAATCTATACCAAGCTTGCGGGGGGTGTGTTAGCTAGTGTTGGTTATAGTGTTGGTTAGTAAGCCTTGGGTCAACACAATAAACGTGTTTTCTCATATTACGTTTCTTATAGGTGTTCAATTACTATAAATAGCTATTGATTGTCTTTGTAAACGGTTAATGAATGAATAAAGAAGCATTCTCAGAATCATTTCTTCCGCACTTTATCAGTATGTTGATGAAGTCTGGGCCTCTGGGCCCGGGATTCTTCCCTCTGATCCCTATGATCGGGCTACAGCCCGGTTTTGGGCTGCTTACATTGATGAGAAGGTCAGGATTTCTTCATTTCTTTAGTTTTATTCTCTTCTCTCTCTAGTCTCAGTACATATACAAAATTAAGTAAAAATCAGCACATCGACCATCCCTTGAGTATGTGATAACATCATCCAATATATATTTCTTCAACCCGTTTTTGGCAAATCAACAAGTGCTCCATCTTATGATACTCGACGAAATCTTTGTTGTTTTATTAAAAGTTATAGTTCCCGACGTTTCATCAAATCAAAAATTTTAAGACCATGGGACAATCTGAGTATTTTTTATTGTCGCAGAACAAAGACAGTTATTACTCAATTATTCTTTAATAATTGTACCATTTTGAAGACATGACCTTTAACCCTGTTGCCAATATCAGCATTCAGTGCCGATCATTTTGCTTGGTTGCTCAATCATGTGAATTGATTAAGAATTTTTAAAACTTTTTTATTACTATATTTGATTTCATTCAAAATCCAATGTCGGATAATTACCATAATTTTAGAGGAGAAATCTGTTTGAAGCATATCAGTTACAATTCGTTTGTTATACTAAATAATGTTTTTTACACCATAATTGGTGAAAGTGGAATATGAATATAAAATCTAGGAGTATGTCTTTTATGAGACGGTCTCACGAATCTTTATTTGTGAGACGGGTCAATCCTACCGATATTCACAATAAAAAGTTATACTCTTAGCATAAAAATTAATACTTTTTCATGAATGACCCAAATAAGAGATCTGTATCACAAAATACGACCCGTGAGACCGTCTCACACAAGTTTTTGTCAAAATCTAGTTATTTCCATCTATATATACATATGTATAAATGTAATTCTCATCAATTTATTAAAGCATTTAAAACATGGCCTTGTTAAATAACATATAAAACAAATAAGATAGTTCTTGTCATGACATAATTCTGATTTCAACATTGAAAAAGAAACAATTTAATTGTGCAGTGGTATCCAAACTTAAGGGCAGCGCTGGTGATTGAGGGAGAGGAAGCTAAGAAGGCAAACCTAGAGGAAATAACTCAGGGACTTGCTTTATTTGAGAACACCTTCACAAAATGTAGCAAAGGTAAAAAGTTCTTTGGAGGTGACACCATTGGCTACTTGGACATTGCGTTAGGTTGTTTCTTGGCATGGCTTCGAGTTATAGAAAGAATCAATAATGTCATCTTGCTTGATGAAGCCAAGACTCCTCGTTTGTTCAGATGGGCGCATGATTTTTCGGCCGAACCCGATGTTAAATCCGATATGCCCGAGACGGATAAACTCTTCGAGTATTCGAAAGGTTTCATGCTGAAGCTTAAGGCACTGGACAAGAAGAAATAATCCCATGGTGTTTATTGTGTGTGTTTTTCGGATGAGATAAATAAATAAATAGACTGTCGATGGATTGTTTACTTAGATGAAAGAGATTTGATGTGATAAAATTGTATGAGTATTAAGATGCTTGAGTTGGATATGGATAGTAATGAATAATAATAATATGTTTAGTTTTAATTGATTGAATTTGAGTTAAGATGGTTATCTTTTTATTACTTGATTAATGTAAATAAAAATAATATATTAAAGATAATATTGTGATTTTATATGCAATGATATGACAAATAATTAATGGATTGTTTTATTGTAATTATAATTTAACATTTTATTGAATGAGATTAATTTTTTTATGCAATCTAATTTTTACGGATCTTTATTCGTGAGATGAGTCACTCTACTTCAATTAAGTGCAAACTACAAGTTTATCCATATAAACATTAATCTGGATGAATATTCATGGAAAGTTCAAAATTTAATCAACGATAAAGTATGCATAAACAAAAGAAAAATTACAGTTTATGGGGAAAATAGAGGTAAACGTAATAAGCACTATTTTAGTTGTAACTTTTTAAGCGATCAAACCTATCAATTATACACTCTAAACCAATGATGAATATCACAAAAATTGTACTTATATTAAATGAATAAGCATGTGAAGCAAATATTGGTATTGATTGAGGGACAAATTTTACTTATATTTATGATCTGATACTAATATATGATTTTTAAGTACCTAAACATGTGAAGCAAATATTGGTATTGATGACAGATTTGTATTTTTTGAAGAAAATGAGTAAGAAATATTTAAAATATGGTACTGATGTATGATATTTGAGTGCTAACTGTTTTAGATATGGTACAAAATATAATATTTTGAGTACAAAATTGTAACAACTTTATTAACTTCAACATTTGCTACACATGTTTGGGTAGTCAAAAATCATACCATGATTCAAGCTCTCATTATGAGTGAAATGAATGAAGAACGTAATGGTAATGATGTGATCCGGGTGAAATTGATGAGTCGGGTCGGATGCTCCACCGAATCTACTATCAAGATGTTGGGAAAAATAAGAGCAAGACGTCTGGATTAAAAGCTTGCTTCCCGGGATAGATGTGAGGATCTGCAATCAAGAAAGTAACCACGTGAATGGGCGTCGGAGGGGTATCTGACGTGACCACTCCGATGCATAAGTCAGTAGAGAACTCAAGCAAGAAACCAATGTAACCAAGTGATGGTTGTGGGATTGGTGTGGAATGTGAGTAGTAAATGCACAATAAATGAGTGCATTCAATATTTGAATAAAGAGTAAATGCAAAGAGTAAACCTGATATTTATAGTAGGAGATGTAATGATGACCTCGTTCTTTGTGTTGAGCATTAATTATAGTAGGGCGGCTGATTATACCCTATTATTCTGACATGTCAAATCCCATACTAGCCACATCCAGCCTACCTGATTTTGTCAACCACTTGCATTGGTGTCAGAGATAAGTCGGCCGCACACACCCTACTTTGTCGGCGTAATTAAATGTGACACGTTTATCGAAGTGGCCCGGGTAGAGTGCCTCTCAGGAATTTACATGAGATCCCGGCCATCCAACAGCCCCGGTAGTTTAAGTCCGGGTGTTCCAATGGCCCGGTCTCCCGACTGGCCTCTTCACATATTCTCCCTGTCAAGTCATGCTCCCAACGTCCCAGGCAATTTGAGATCCAGATTTCTACTCAGACTATCATCTTATTGACTCAGGAATAATCCACCCTCCTGACCCGGGCACCACTCATGGCCCGGCTCCAATGCCCGGGATACACCGAGCATTATCCATGACCTGGGACATCCCAGGGTATCATCACTCCCTCCTTAAATAGTCGGGTTATAGTCATACTCGCTGTCCCGATCAGACTGGTGTGCCCGGTCAGGAGAAATATTTTGTCGTTTAGTCTCTCCGAGACGATAGGGATGATGTCACCCTATCAGTGCTGACGTAAGCCCTAGCATTAAAATCTTGTCAGAGGCTCTTCATTTTCCGAGGAAAATCATTGCATCAGGGCTTTTTCGTATACCGAGAAAAATCATCACGACGCTTCGATTTCCGCGCTAATCTTTTCAAATATCCCCCGCAATTCCCTATGTCGATCTCATCCGTTCATTAGTTTCGTGATCAACAGTGGGGATTAACTCCTCCCCCTATATATAGTAATTCACTGGTTTTTCAAAAATCACTTGCAAATTCGAACTAGTGGCCAAACTCTGCCAAATTTTTCTCTCAAGCTTTCTGACGTGCACATCCTAGCTCCGGTGGTCTTCTGCATTTACCAGCCACTTCTCACCATTTATCCGCCGTAAGTCCCTCCTCCCTTACTGGTTTTACTTCCCTTTTTCGATCATGTCGAATTCCACTTCTTCTACTTCCGGTCAAAACGTCAGGGGACGGTCAGAGGGTAACTCCTCGACCCCTTCTGAAACTTCGGAGCACACTCCCATTGCCATACCTATTCCTTCTTTTCGACCTCTTTTAAAATAAAAAACCACAGCTTCCTCTTCCCGACTCGCTAGTTTCCGGGGTAAAGACAAGGTAGCAGGGCCACTGTGGTTTTCTACAGTGACCTATACTCTTTGCCCGAGAAATCTAGAAGAAATCCGGTCTTTAGGCTCCCTCCCCTCAACTTATAAAATCAAAATCCCTGAGCCTAACGATCACCCGGACACTCCACCCCCTGGTTTCCAAACTTTTTTCTTAGAACAACTCAAGAGTGGTCTTTGATTCCCCATCCACCATTTCTTCGAGGGAATCGCTCGGTTTTTTGGTCTTCCCATGAATCACCTTCATCCTAATGCTTTTAGGATCATGGCCGCTACCTTTATTCTCTTTCGTATGAAAAATATCCCAATTAATTCTTCCATTTTTCATTTTTTCTACTCTTGCCGGTTCAATGATGTGGTCTTTTCTTTCATGGCCCGGATGCATTACCGGTTTCTAATAGACATCCCTTTTTCCTTGAAGGGGTGGAAAACGAAGTTTTTCTTTTTGCAAATCACAACCCCTGTTACCTGCTCGACTGGCTTCTTACATTCAATGCCAGAGCATCCGGAAGTTCCCCGGGACTTTAAACTTCTCTCACCTTTTATCCATGCCCGGGAAGCCTTGGAAAACCAGTCCTTCCTTTCGTCCGTGTTGATTGGGTGGGGGGGGCAATCTGGTTCATTATGGGATAGGGCCCCGGCCTGAAGATCCTGTGGACCAGGTCATAGATGCATTTGGTCAAGCCGAGTCACAGGCCGGTAAATTACTCTCCCCTCTGTATTTTATTTTTCTAACTCCCAACTTTGGTGCAGTAGAAGAAGACATGATTAAGGCCAGTCTTCTCGAGGCGGCCGCTAAGAGGAAGGCCGAGCAAAAACAAGCTTGGGCAGAGAAGAGGGCCCGGGAGGCTCAAGAAGAAGAAGAACGCCGAGCCCGGGCAGAGGCTGTGGCGCGGGAAGAATCCGTTCCTACTAGGGAGGAGACTGCCCCTCTGGTTAGCGAGGAGGACCCGGCTCCTTTAAACCACCGAAAGAGGAAAGCGGCTGCGGATCCAATCATAGAGACAATCACCGTGGAGGAGGAGCCCGAGGTGTCTACCCAATCACCCATTCCTCCCGGTTCTTCTGCTGGTCCCCATCTCCAGGGTGGGGCTTCCTCGGATTTGCCAAATCTTTTTGGCGATGAAGTGAGCACAGATCTTACCAAGATGGTGCGAGGCTTTCTCCGTCCTATTGAGGTGGATCATCTAAAGAGACTTCATCCAAACCAGAAATTGTATGAAGGGGTTTCCCGATCCTTTTCTGTGAGTCCAATTTACCTTTCTTTCTCCTTTTTTTTTTAGTTAGACCATCAATCTGACTTTCTCTTTGATTGGCAGGGTTTATAGATGCTGATATCTGCTTATGAGCAGGTTGCTGGTGCGGCTGGGGGAATTAGGCCGAGTGACAGAGCTTCACGAGCATGTCTTGGCCCGGGAGAAGGCGAGCTGGAAACAGCAGGTGGACCTAGTCCAAGCAGAACTGGCCGAGGCTAAGAAAGCTTTTTATGCCCAGTCAGAAGCTGCCCAGCTGGAGGTGCAGGCGGCTAGGGCAGAAGCGGAGTCCTCCCGGGTCCGAGCTGAGGAGGCATGGGCTGATGTAGATCTTTTGAAGGCTGCCCAGGAAGAACAAATCGTACCTTCGAAATCTGGAAGTACAAACAAAAACGTTAGAAGGGGGCCGGAAGATTGTTCTGGCGTAGCCCCTCCGACACTCAAGTCAGAGAATAGAAAACAAAAAGAATATTGTGTGTGTAGATGAGTGTATGAATCAATAAACAATGAATGAAACCTGATATTTATAGGAGAAAAATAGAGTCCTAAATTTGTAGATTTAGATCATCAGAATCTTGTAGAAAATTAGGTTAAATCTTGGGGCTCTATTGCGTAGATGACATCCCATGAATTTCTGAATACCGGGGCAATAATTATCTGAGCTACCGAGAGTGGGCCGGACCATCTTCGGTCCGAAGGTATCAATATAAATGTATAGATATATAGATAGTGATGATGATGATGTTATGTTTGAAAAAATCTTTTTAATGAAAAACACTGACCTATTATTTTGACTGGCTTAACTTTTTAAATTAGTCCCAAGCCCTAAAAATTAAAATAAATTATTGTTTTAGCTAATTATTTTTATACATACAATTTAGCAAATTAAAAATATACAGTGATGATTTTCACAATTGACCTATATGAGGCATACATTTTAATTATCAATTACATCACTATGAGTTTCATAAATTTTTTACGGGTTTAATTAAATATTGCACACTACAGATAGACGTGATCTCGCGTAGGCACGCTAATAAATTATGGTGAAGGTATTACTCTCGCCGCACATCTAAGGGGGTTGTATTGGTTATAAACTTTTAATGACTTTTTGGAGTTTAAAAGTCTAGAGGTATTCAAACTAGACTTTTATATACTCCATAAAAGTTTAGTGGTATTCAATGTAAACTTTTGTAGAATTTTAAAAAGTCATGTGGTATTCAAATTTGACTTTTAAAAACTCTACAAAAGTCTATAGGTATTCAAAATGTCAATAGATTTTTAATGACTCTATGGAATTCTATTAAGTACAAGAATTATAGCCTAAGGTACAACAATAAAATGTCAACAAAAGTCTTTGATTCAACCTAAAGATTTAGATGTACATTTAATTGAGAAATCTCTCAAATTCAATACAAACTTTCATTCTTTTCTTATCTATTTATTTTTCCTTTTATTTGTACTTTTTAAAAACATAATTAAAATTTAATTTTTTTATTAATTATTATATAACATTTTATTTTTAATTATTTTCTTTAATTTTAGTTAATCTATATATTAAATTATTGTATAAGCAAATTCATACCAATACTATACCAAAATTTTCGGTATACCGAACCAAAAAAACTTTAAGTTTTAAAAAAATTTATAATTTATTGTTTTAAAATATTATATATTTTAAAATATCTGTATATTTTTCCGATATTTCGGTATATACCAAAATTTTCAAATTGGATATCGTTACCGTACCGAAAAATTCGGTACCGTACAGTATCGAAATCTTCGGTATACTTAAAATTCGGTAAATTCAATATTTTTTTGTTATGGTAATCTCGGTATACCGAAAATTCGGTATTTTTTCCAACCCCTAACAAGGCTTGTATTGGCATGTGCTATATTACACAATTTTCTTTGAAAGAAGTGTCAATTTGATGAATTTCAAATTGAACTAGATAATGAAGCTCAATTGTCTTCATCAGCACAAGTTTATGAAGGTGACGACTTTGATAAGTTATTTAATACTCAAAAACAACAACGAGCAAATGCTAATGCATGGAGGGATATCATAGCCAATGGAATGTAGAACGATGTTGATCAAATTGTCAGTAATGATTAGATTTTTTTATAAAAGACTACTTATTATTTTGAGTGTTCTTTTAATAAAATTTTATTATGAACTTATAAAAATATTATTCATTAATATGTTGAATTGACATAAAGAATTGAAATTTTGATTTCAATAAATTAGATAGTTCATTTGTCGTTTTTCACAAATTAAATTGATTGAACTTTTAAGTAAGTAAAATTCATTTACATTCATAAATAAAAAAAATAATTTAAAATTGAAGAGGTTATCTATGTCTAATAATTATTTTTAAAAAATTAATAAAAAATAAATCACAATTATAAACTACAAAATTCACATAATTATATGAAAAAGTTTACAAAAGTCTACAAAAATCTTGAAAAAAAGTTTATAAGAGTCTATGAAATTTGTTTTACAATTCTATGAGATTCCACAAAAGTCAATAAAAATCTATCAACTCCACAAAAGTTCATCATTTAAAAAAAGTCATTAAAAATCTTTGAAAATATAGAATGAATACACCCCCCTAATAGTCATAATTGGTGGAGTATGATGCATCGAAAAACTCGTGAAAAATTTAAATGAGATTAGAGAATATTCAAAGTAAATCATGTATCATGATAAACTCATTTTATTAGATTAGTAGATCTCTTGTGAGACGGTCTCACAAGTCTTTATCTGTGAGACGAGTCAACAATACCGACATTCACAATAAAAAATAATAATTTCTCATTGATGAGCCAAATAAGATCCATCTCACAAAATATGACCCGTGAGACCGTCTCACGCAAATTTTTGTCTTATTAGATATAAATTCAATCTACAGTTAATTTAAGTTTAAAATCAGTAAAAAACTAATTATACAACATGAAAATAAGAAATTCTAGTGTTGACATTATTAAAGTAAATTTTAAAACATTGCTGATATGACAAAATTAAGTAATAAGTTTTTTAAAAAAATTAAAAAATATTAACTCATCCATCACATTTTTGCTCGATTGCCTTTCAAAATAAATTTACTTATAAAAATATAAGTAAATATTAAATTATTTACTCGAAAAATGCGTGGTCCATTAAAAAAGCGATGTTCATGATCTTACAAATACCTAAATATTTATTACTTAGATAAAACGTCAAATATTTATTTATACTCTTAGGCTTAGTTTGGAAGTTGAAAAAAAAAATGAAAAAAATGAGAGAAATTACGTATTTTTTATTTGGGAGTTGAAATATAAAAAAAATGAATTTCTTTTGTTTGGGAGTTGGAGGGAAATGATAAGAAAATATTAAATAATATATTCAGATTTTCCCTTTGTGTTTCTCCATTTCCTCCCACTTTCAGGAGGAAAAAATTTCCGTTTTGTTGGAGAATATTTTCCTTCAATTTACTTTTTTTTATTACTACAAAAAACCTCAAAAAAAAATTTTTTAAAACTTTCCTTCAATTTTTTCTTCTCTCTTTATTCGGATGCTCCCAAATGAAGCTGTATTTTATTAAAAACTAGTATTTAATCAGAGCGATGTAGGAGATGATATTATTAAAAATTAATTATTATAAAAAATGAAAAGATATTTAAATTACAAAAAATTAATATAATTATAAAAAAATAAAAAATAAGAAATTATTTTTTTCTTTAATTCTGAAAAAACTTTCTTAAATACAATGTATGTCGATTAATTTTTTGGCTGATAATCACTATCTAATATCAAAATTTTAGATTGTGTTAGTCTAAGACAATTACATAATACTTATCGTGTTTAGTGTATTAATATCGACCACCAAACTAAATACATATTTAATTCTTCAATTTTCGAGAAGCTATATATATTATTATTTTTAACATGTGATAAATAAATTTTTTTAAAATCAAATTCAATAAAATTAGTCGAACCTAAATAATCGGAACAACCAATTTAAATGGAACAATTGGCTTAATCAAAATGAGGGTAAATTTTTGCTGAAAAAATATTTTTTTTGTCAAACATTAGTTTTGGTGCATTAGCTTTTAGTTTATAGCTATTTTGGTTCAAATGTCGATATGAAACCGAACACGTCGTCATTTTCCTATGTAACATTTGTATTTTTCGGTTTCATATTAGCACTCGGATAAAATCAAAATAAAATAAAATAAAAAAATCAAAATCATTATACCAAAACCAAATTTTGAGTACCTGGTGAACCAAAACCAAAAAATAAACAATCAAGTAGAGGAAACAAAACTCTTTTCCTTCATATAAAAAAAAACAAAAACAAAACAAAATTTTTTACGTTGCGGAAAGTTCATGCAAAGTGTACATACGAACACTAAAGACACTTGTTTTGTCCTCTTAACCTAGTTTTTAACACTCACAAATGCCACAAAACAGGAACATCTTCGAAACCTAGAGACGTATATACAAATCGACGATTCTTCCAAAGAAAAATATCACAATCAACGACAACACACAGTCCCTCTTCCAGAAAACAAGAAATCACCAAATTCCATGGAAAGCTCTTCAAGTTGTCAAATTCTATATCTCTTCGGCGCCAATCGTTGTCATTCAAATGCTCACGTTTTTGTCTCTTTATCAACCACTCTTCAATGCGAGAATACACTGTAAATCTTATATATATATATATATATATACACGCCTTCGTCCAACTTTATCCTCCAACTGAACCTGACCTGGAGAGCATTAATTGACAGATAGATCTTGGGTTGTCAAGAATCAGCTTCCTTTTATCCCTTTAATTGATTAGTTTTTTGCCTCAAAGATTTCGATATATCGATGGCCGATACATCTTTTCCAAGTGTCGAGGATTGCGCGTCCATTGGAAGGGAGAAGGATACAGTTGTTGCAGACATGGATGGAACCTTGCTGAGAGGAAGAAGCTCTTTCCCTTATTTTGCATTAGTTTCTTTCGAAGTTGGTGGGATTTTAAGGCTTCTCTTCTTGCTTCTACTCACCCCACTCGCCGGGTTTCTTTACTATCTAGTCTCCGAATCCGCCGGAATCAGAGTCCTCATCTTCGCGACTTTTGCGGGAATGAGGGTTTCGGATATTGAATCAGTGGCGCGGGCGGTACTGCCAAAGTTTTACTCAGAAGACTTGCACCCGGAGTCGTGGCGGGTGTTCTCAGCCTGCGGGAGGCGATGTGTGCTGACGGCGAATCCTAGAATTATGGTGGAGGCGTTTTTGAAGGAATACTTGGGGGCGGATATGGTGCTGGGGACTGAGATACTGAGCTACCGAGGAAGGGCGACCGGGCTAGTGGAGAAACCAGGGGTCTTGGTCGGAAGAAATAAAGCGGACGCGCTGAAGGCAGCGTTCGGGGAGAAACAACCGGAAATTGGGTTGGGTGATCGGCATACTGATATTCCTTTCATGGAGTTATGCCAGGTTTGCGATTTTCTTTTTATTAAACATAATATATAAGATAATAAACAGTAAAGCCAATCGTAAGATTTATTTTAATAATAAAAGTTTTATTACAAGTTCTATAATTTTAGAGAAGTAATATTTATCAGTATTATTTTACGTTTCCACTAAATTTTCATAAAAATCTCTAACTTGAGATATTGTAGTGCGAACTTAACTTGATTAACAAAAATATAATTATCAGACGAATACATAATCCTATATGTTTTACATTTAAACAAAATTGTACATTATAATTAAATCTGAAACTGAAATCATGAAAAAGAACTCCAATTTGTAAGGAAAATTTCTATTTTTCCCGAGCTTATGTTTCGAGAAGTTATTCAAAAAATTTGGTGGATGAAATATAATATTTCATTACAAATAACTAATAATATTAGTTGATATAAATAAAAATTTACAATAATTGATAGTATGATATATAAAGTGATAAAAATATCATTCCTCGAAATGATATTGTCAATTTTAATTATTTTTATAGTGTTTCTGATTTAACTGTGACACAAATTTGGTGAATCAAGTGTCGTACAGGCACTTTCATGTAAAAATACTATAAATACAACATAAATTATCAAAATTGTCAAAAAATAAAATATATGTATTAAAATTCAATTTTGATAATATAGACGAAACAAAGTTGGAGAAAAAGGAAAAAAAAAAATTTCATGTTTTTATTAGTGATCGATATGATTTTTTTAATAAATTTATCAATAAAGTATTAAAGTATCTACAATTGATAAATTATTATAATCATTTAAATAATGCAGGAAGGTTATCTGGTGCCACCAAAGCCAGAAGTAAAAGCTGTGACATGTGACAAACTCCCGAAGCCGATCATCTTCCACGACGGCCGGCTGGTGCAGAAGCCGAGCCCTTTCATGGCTCTACTAATCATCCTCTGGATCCCAGCTGGCTTCCTCCTGGCATGCTTACGTATCGCCGCCGGCTCCCTCCTCCCTATGCCACTAGTCTACCACGCTTTCTGGGCATTAGGCGTCCGCGTCACAGTCAAGGGGACTCCTCCTCCGCCGGTTAATAAATGCTCCGGTGAATCCGGTGTTCTCTTCATCTGCTCGCACCGCACTCTCCTAGACCCTATTTTCCTCTCCACTGCACTCGGCCGCCCCATCCCCGCCGTCACGTACTCCGTGTCTCGACTCTCGGAAATCATCTCTCCCATCAAAACCGTACGCCTCAGCCGTGACCGTGCCACCGATGCTGCGATGATAAAAAAGCTTTTGCAAGAAGGGGACCTCGCGCTTTGCCCAGAGGGCACCACCTGCCGTGAGCCATTCCTCCTCAGGTTCAGCTCCCTCTTCGCTGAGCTCACAGATGAGTTGGTTCCGGTGGCCATGGTTAACCGTATGAGCATGTTCCATGGCACGACGGCGCGTGGGTGGAAGGGAATGGACCCGTTTTACTTTTTCATGAACCCGAGCCCAGCTTACGAGGTGACGTTCTTGAACAAGCTGCCGCGAGAGCTGACATTTGGAGCCGGGAAATCGAGCCATGAAGTGGCTAATTATATACAACGTGTGATCGCCGCTACTCTTTCGTACGAATGCACCAGTTTTACAAGAAAGGACAAATACCGAGCGCTAGCAGGAAATGATGGCACGGTAGTGGAGAAGCCTGCAAGGATCAAGTCGGATAAAATCATGGGTTGCTAAGCCATTGGAAAGGATATGAATAAATTTTGAGAACAAATCTTCCTCAAAAAAATTGACTCACTTTTATATTTTTGTATTGTCTGATATGAACGCTAGAATGAAGATTAATGTAATACATTGTGTACTCAACACATAGGAATTGTCTCTCTGTTATTCAAGAAGAATAATGGTACGTACGTATAAAGGAAATATATTTTCTCCAGTTTTAATAATTCCTCTCATGTATTTAGCATTTGAACCGGCGGGCAAAAATTCTTCCATATTTCATTTTCTTGACCAAAACCCAATTGAGATAACCATGTCATGTATTTTTGAGTAATAATAATGACATCATATGTGTAATTAGGAAAACGCATTTTCCTAAAGCACATGTCTTACTTTGGCCGGAGAATCCTTGGATTATTAACTCATCAAATGTTATAAAATATCTTCACCCGTAGGTAAATGGTGAATCTCTGACTACAATGTATAGGCTCTTACGTATTTCTCTACCACACCCAACCTAGCCACATGTTGATCCACAATGGAGTCGGTAAACGGATCAAAGAGCATGCTAGTACGTAGAGCCTCTATGTTGTCCCGAGTCAAAAGACTAATGATGTACAACCATAACTGCGGATTAACTACTTGAACAGTTTGAGGGAGGCTTGTTCAGTGTATAATCAAATGATCAGTCATCTGTACGAACGGACATTTCCGTGCCCTTACCAATTAAACATAGCGTTCACATGACATATGTTATTCTCAAACTCAAACGATCTTTATCCTTATTTTAGGCTGCTGATTTGACTAGGAACATGTTTAGTATATACGATATACTTCCTAATGAATTTTATGATCTTACATTGCGAGACAGTGCTCATAGTACCTTTTGTATATTCAAGAACTTTATCTATGCATCTTGCATGTGTATACAGATAAATTTATTGTCATAATTAGATAAAATCGTAAAATATTATTAAAATAAATATTGTTTCTACATGAGTCAATAACGCTCAAGCCACAAGTTGGCTTGCTAGACATGTATTCTAACACTATCACACTTGTCATATAGCCAACAATGGTCCTGGCAGGAGTTTCGTCAATGAATCAGCAATGTTATCTACAGATGGGACTCTCTCTACTGATGTGTTTCATCTTCCTACAATCTCTCGGATTATGTGAAACTTTCTCAGTATATGTTTGGATTTCTTATGAGACCTCGGTTTCTTTGTTTGCACAACGGAACAGGTCTTGTCGTAGTAGATCAGGATTGGATCAATTATTTGAGGAATGATCAAGTGCACGTTCTATTTTCTCTAGGAAAGAGGCATTGGTCATCTTTTCTTTCAGACCAGACTCGTATAGCCACCATTGCATCAGATATGTTTGTAGGAAGAGAAAGGTTTGCAACTCTTTTGTTAATGAGACTTACAGAAACTGTCATTTTATGCCTTTCTGATGATCAAAACTTCTGGGAAGAGATCAAATATGTTGAGAGACCTTTAGGTCCACTCAGAGCTTCAATAGGTTCCTAGATTTCATTTTTCAAAGATTAGAACAATCTTTTATCTACATTTTCTGAGACTCACCGGCCATATGTGTTGATCCTTTTTTGACAGTTCTACTTGGATATGGAGTTTGTTATACTTATTTCGTCTCAAGGGCGTTACCTGTCACGTAAACTACATCAAGTGATCAAGAACATTATAAGCAGAGCTATTGAAGCATTGCAGGCAACCAAGATTGATCCATACAGGTATTACACTTTAGATGACAATAAGCTACACTTATTTAACGCGCACCACGCACCTGTCATGAGCCCTTAGACGCAAGGAGTAAGGCCATATGTGTGTCTTATCAAAGTAAGATGCACCAAGATTGATTTCTATTAATATACATATCATGAAGTGAATGTTTGCTATAATATTATACAGCAACTAAATATTATATCTATCTATTACCTATATAAAAGAACCAATATTGAACACAATGTGAATTGTCATTTATGTCCTTTGGTTGTGAATTGTCATTTATGCCCTTTGGTTTGTGAATTGAATTGTCATTTATGTCCTTTGGTTTGTTAATTGTCATTTTAATCTATTAATTAATTAATTAATTAACCTATATAAAAGAGCCTATAACATTGTGAATTGTCGTTTATATCCTTTGGTTGTGAATTATCGTTTATGTCCTTTGGTTTGTGAATTGAATTGTCATTTATGTCATTTGGTTGGGAAATGTGATTTATATCCTTTTGTTTGTGAATTGTCATTTTAATCTATTAACCTATATATAAAAGAGACTATATAAATTTTTTCTTGTTTTTATTTTTCACTATCTGTTTTTCGTTTTTTTCAATCTACTTTTAATCTGAAAGCTCTTGTTATTTTATTTTCGAAAAGAATTTATACCGTGTATTTTATTGTATCTGTGATATCACGTGTAGGTGAAATTATTATAATTAATTTTTGTTTCAAATATTTTTTATTTCATAATTGTATAATGTCATCATATTTTTCAATTTTTTCGCGTTAGTATCCAACTCATTGAGTTTGTCTTCAACATCGTACATACTCTATTCAGGTTAGTACTCAATTTGTTGAGTTTCTCTCCAACTTTATAAAAACATATGAAAATAATTATCGTAATTATTATGTTATAAATTATATTTTTTGTTGACTAAGATGACATAAAAATGAAAATTTATTGAATTTATAAAGTTTTACTTTTTATTTTGTGTGTTGAGATATTGATAAATTCAATATATTTATTTGACAGATTAATGTTTTATGCCCTTTGGTCGTGAATTGTCATTTATGTCCTTTGGTTTGTGAATTGTCATTTTAATCAATTAACTTATATAAAAGAGCCTATATAAATTTTTTCTTCTTTTTATTTCTCACTATCTGTTTTTCGTTTTTTCCAATCGATGAATCTAACGAAAATACAGAAGCTGCAAATCTTAAGTCTGTTGAGATGATATACTTGATGAGCGCGAAGCTGCAAATCTCAAGTCTGTTGAGATGATGATATAATTGATGAGCACGAAAAGGATTTTGATGTTTTAGATTACTCAAAAATTTCACTTCAGTTATCTCTACAACTCGTGAACGACTCGGTGAAAACTCGACTTGATTTAATCGATTGCAACCCATTGCATACTTCACCTATAGGCCTTAGTGGAGTTTGCACCTTAAATATTTATTAACAAGCACTTGAATCTTTGCATGAAAGTTAGGCTGTGAAAATTGAAAACTTCGCATGTTTTGGCAGCGAGCAACCAGAGGATGAGAGGTTTGCTGATGTTGCTCAAATCGCAGTAAAAATGTTATCAGGGAAAGCAAATTTCGGAAACACAGATCGCGATATGAGTAGTCCCACGGCCTCTGTATCAGCAAGATCGGTGTTCTCTGTTCATTCTCACGTCCAGAAATGAACATCTAAAGCGTGGAGTTTACAAATGACCCAATTATGGGCAGAACGGGTGGCCTAATTATAGGCAGTCCAACACATAACGGTGGAACCCGGGCTCTTATACTATGTTAAGATTGGAACTTGGACCTAACTCAACCCCAAAAGCTAGCTCAAGGGGGAAGGATTGTCCAATCCCATATATGTTAATTGTCCCACATCGGTTGGATAAATAACCTGGGAGTTGTATATATGGGCTTGGACAATCCTCCCCCCTTGAGCTAGCTTTTGTGGTTGAGTTAGGTCCAAGTTCCAATCTTAACAGATATTTCTGGTATCAAGAAAATTTTGGTGTAATTGAATTCATCGATTATTTCGAAGGATGTATGGAATCTTGTGAAATGGATTAGTAAATTTATGACTCCACCATTGCCTAACTCATCAAATTTCAACACCCAACGCGCAGAAAACTCCCTCTGTGACACTGTAAACTTGAAGGTCTATTGCCTGAAAACATCAGTAAGGCATAGCTAAATTTGAAGAAATATGCAAATACGTAAATGGTCCGAGTGTTTCTCCCCCACGGAGATCCAGGAAATCTTACAAAAGGTCTTAGAATGTCACATTTAAGTTCAAATTGTTGGACTTAAGAGCATTTGAGCCTATTGGGCTTGTTATTTTTGAATGAGAAATTGGACAAACAAGGCTTAGATAAATAGATGGTAAGTGAGAAACGTCTCACATATGAAAATAATCATGACATTGGTGAGATTATATTGAGTTACACTTTGTGAAGGTATAAGAAAGATTGGTCAAGAGGCTCTCTCCCGCACACGCCGGTGCAGGGAGGCCCAAATCTTGGGCCCGATTTGCAATGGAAAAATGCTTGACTTGTGTGCAAGCATATGAGCGTAACTTGGGTGCACGAATGTCGGACCGATCAAGGCAAAATTTCCCATCAAAGTTCACCTGGTTGTTGCTATTTTTTATTTTCGAAAATTCTATTATGGATAACCTTCCATCTGCATGATTCTCCATATGGCCTACCTGTTGGTGCTCTAGCTGGACTGACCTTTGGTGCTCTAGCTGGACTGACTTTTGGCCTTTCGGATGGCCACCAATGACTGTCCATATGGAACCCGAGTGCCTATATATAGAGGCAGCCTCAAGTCCTTCAGAATTACAAGACACAGTCTCCTGCATTCTCATTCCTTCAACACACTTTTTTGTTGTCTCGGCTGCTGCTCCTTTCTCCAACTGATGTTCCTCTGCCCTCATGATAAAGTTCATGTACCTTTCAGTTCGCTGTAGTGGTACCTCGTGCTAGGTTACTGCTACTTGTTCCGTCGTATTCTGGGAAACAGACGTCCAAGTACATCCTCGAAACACATACCGGAGGGGACGAATATGTTTTAAGGACAATGTATTTCATACATGTCTCGGTTTGGTTCATTTTAAGTTTTTTTCTACTGTTTTGTTCACTATACTATTCGGTGGTTATCTTCATCAAAACCTTTATGCACTATATTATTCGATATATTTTGTAACACAAATACATGTTAACGAACCATAAATAGATGAGAGTCGAAAGGATACAAAAAGACCACTTCCAACTCCAAAAATTTCACTTTATCATCAATTTCTCGGATATTACAAGTGTTCACGGCTTCTTCAGAAGAACTCGAGTCGCTGATAATTCGAATAATCAATTTCATTCAACCGCATGCAACACAACATTTGTTCCGGCAACTCTTCAGCCTTGTTACCCTGTCAAGCACATATTAACATGCATGCCTTTGGAGTATATTGTTTCAATTGATTGGTAACAGGAAGATTTAAACTTGCCTGAATTGTTAATCCAAAATCCAAGACACACAGCTTGAGTCTATCTATGAAAGTTTCGAATCCCTTTCTTGAAATATAGCTGAAACGATGCATGTCTAGATCGATTTCAAAATAACTTTCACCCTAAAAAGAACGATGATAAACAACTTTAAAATTTGAAATCGACTCAGGTTTGATTAATACGAGGCTCATACTTACAGAGTAGAATTCATGTTGAGGACGTGAAAGAACGGGTTTCTCGTTGTAGGCGTGCATGAGCTTCCTTTCTGCTGTGCTTAGAGGAAGGTCGTCTATATTTGCTACACGACCCAATATCTTTAACCTTTCTCTGAAGGGTGTATTTGTGTCTCCTCGGAAACCTTTAACTTTTTCTACTTCGTCGTCAATTAGCCTCTGTGAATCAGACGTTCATATACTTATATACAAATGAAAAACAAAATCAAACCCTGTTGATTTGAATTCATTGCGCATGTGACGAACAATCATCCATGTTAAAATAGAGCACAAAACCTTGGAATCAAATTCATCAATCACTAACCTGAATATTTTCTTGAAAATGGGGTGGAATTTCCTTGGCAAATCTATCAGAAAGCTTAAAATATAATACAAAACTTATTCCTTCCCCATCTGTTTCGCCCTGAAAAATTGATGCGGGATATAATGGAATCTGTCAAACAAGAAAAACAATATGATATCAGTATGATGATGGAAAAACCAAACCAGCTGGTTTCTTCATCGTACAGGATCATAAAATAAGTTGTTGGAACCAACTGCAAGGTATCACATCATTTCACATGGTCAAACAAAAGCTGTTGCCTTATAATCTGCTACAGCATACAAGCACTTTTCTGGTCTACTTTGGGTATTTTTGGTACCTGAATGTTTAAAACGAGAATCGGTGGAAGTTTTCCTGAAGAAGCGATGACAGGAAGATCCACAAACTGAGCAATGTGATCGATTTTTCTCTGGGATAAAAATACATCGAGGCCGAAAGGATAATATGCAGCACAATTTGAAGCAAACTCCTTCTTTTTATCCCTACACAGGAAACGGACATATGAATATGGATATAGAAGACGAAACCACATTCAGAAGTAGATCATGCATTGTAAAAGAAAAGGAGTAGAGTTAATTACTTGAAATAATTTACTCCCCGAATCTTGAAAGTCCCTGGATCAATATCTGACCAACTGTCAGCCACTCTCTTCTCCAAGGGACAAAACGGCACTTGGGAACCAGCTATAGGTTGGCGTAGCAGCACTTTCGAAGAGACTGTAATGCATAAACCAAAATATATTAATCCCTCCATCTCCATATGCGAAATGCAGTATTTACCAGAATTCACGAAACTTGAGCAAGTTTGTATACTATGATAAAATGACACATAAATGTAATAACTAAATCCCATTATCCGAATGTTAATATTTGTGCCATGTTGACCAGCATCAAAAAGATTCATCTATGCTCACGTAAATTGGCAGCAGGATTTCCATCCTTCCATTTGAGTGAGAGTTTCAATGCAATCTTTTTCCTTGAAGCGGGAGGTGGGCTAGAGCTTCCAGATCTTCTTTTTGCGACTGACGGAACGGTTGAAGCCAGACAAGGCAAACAGTTGCCAGGAAGAATTCCACAGTTATCCAACAAACTATCATCCCCTCGAGTATTTTCTCCATCGAAGCATGATATTTCATCAAGAAACACATGCTGCGTGTCGTTCACAGGTTCATCGGATTTCCCTCGGATATCATAATCAATTTGAGGAAGTGAAGTTTCAGCAGCTCCACTCTCCAAATTTCGAGCAGAATTTTCCCTAGATGAATCTCTTTCATCAACGCCACTTAGAGACAGAGCATCTGTAGAAATAGAACAACAGATTATAACTGTATGATTAGCGAGATATACTCACTAGCAGTTGGAAGAAAAACGAAATTATTAAAAATACCATCAGGAACACTCTGAAAATCTTCGTCACTCCAGTCCGATTCCAGTAATGCATAAGAATCAAACCATGTTTCCTCCACACTTCCTGGAATTCCCAAGATGATGCATAAAAAAAATCTTAACCCAAAATCTTATTATCATTTCAGAACTCAAGAAATCATTAAATAGGCCTAGTTGTCAATTAAATCAAACATCGATCCCCTTATAAAGTCTACTTTGAAGAGAAGATAACACCAAATACAACAGTTTTACTGTCTCGGTAACATACATCTCGAAGAACCAATCTTCAGCTACTTCTAAAATGTGCCATGACGAAATTTAGAGCTTCAATATGCAAGAAATGATTCTCAAACATAAATTTTCCCATTTTCTATCAATGTTACACACAAAGTAATACGAGGAAAGAGCCTGAACCATGAAAAGTGGGACTGTTGAAAGGACGATCCACTGGTAAAGTTTGAATCTTTTCAACTCTATCCGACAATTCATCTCCTCTCCTCAAAGCCTTACTTCTCCTTCTATCATTCTTCTTTCTCGAGCCTCCAAATTTGGCTCCAACGCAATTCTCCTGTAGAGAGACGCATGCCCCCATCTCGTTCCTGTCGGCGAAGGGAAGAGATTCTTCCAAGAAAATCAGCCTTCAAGAAACGATCAGTGGCTAGTTCGATCGAAATCCGAAGTGATCATGCACCCATCTCTCTCTTCTTTGTATGATAAAATATCGGCATCAATAGTCTAGAGAGAGAAAAGAAAACATTTTAGAGAGAGGAAGCGTGAGAAAGAAAAGAATCCCTCCAACCATACTCCTCTCCTGCTCCCCGTATCTCTTTGTTACAATATATTTGCCATTAATTTATTCAAAATCCACAGAGATGCACGATTAAACTGACACAAATAGATGCACGTCAGCGTAAGGCCGTACGTGGATTTGGTTCGGTCGACCCTACCCCTGCGGGCACTGCCTGCAGGGATCGATCTAACGGCTCGGATTTTTTCGAGCCAATTTTTTTTTTTTCTTTACATGGAGGTGGGCCCGGATCACTCATGTGGAGTGATTCGGGCCGTTCATTGCCCGTGTAGAATGTCTGCACGGGTACGATGAAACAAACCGATTTTCACAGCCCAGTCGGTCGAAAATTAAATATACATAAAAACAATCAGCCGGATTCAATTGGATCCAGTCCACCAAGATTTGTGAATGACGTAGAAATCAATTCAACCAAAAAGATAGGGGAAAAAAAAAATGGGTCCTGACACGTGTCGGAAATCTGAGGTGTCGTTGAGTTTTCGCTTTCGCTTGTCTGCTTCTGATTTCCATAGGATGATTTTAATGTTTTGGTATCGACTCACCGGTTTAGTGATTTGGGGCTGCTGTTTATTTAAAGGTTTCAAGTCCGTTTCATTGAAAAAATATTATGGTTTTTTTTTTCCGAATTTATACTGTTTGCTTATAAAATTCGTTTAAATAAATTTTTAAAACTATTTTTTTAAGCAAAAATTTATGGGTTCTTTTTATTTCTAATTCTTTTTTAAATTAAAATTAAAAAAAATTTAAACGTTTATCCAAAAATTAAAAGGCAAAAACTTGTGTAAGACGATCTCATATGTCGTATTTTGTGATACGGATATCTTATTTAGGTCATCCATGAAAAAATATTACTTTTTATACTAAGAGTATTACTTTTTATTGTGAACATCGGTAGGTTTGACCCGTCTCACAGATAAATATTCGTGAGATCATCTCACAAAAGACCTACTCAAATTAAAATCACTTCTGTTTTTTTTTAAATAAAATCATTTAAAAATACTGGATTTTATTTAACTGTTTTTTTTAATCTACAACTTATGTAATATGAGAATTCTTCGTCCCCTACCTCAACCCTTTGTAGGTACTTTCTCGTCATTCACACATCCAGAGATTACTCTTCTGTAATCCTACGAATTTAAAACTCATTGACATTATGATTCCATCCCAGTTTTTATTTAGTGATTTCGTTGTTTTACATTTTAATTTTTCTGTCGGAATTTTTTTTATTAAAAAGAATAAAAAAATCAATGACGTATGATTGGTGAATTGATGTAATTGTATGTTGACTTGCAAAACCAAGAAAATTTAATTGTAGTTGTACGTGCATTGCCCTCTACGAATTTGGATAGTAACTAGACCTGCTATAGAATCAGTAACCAATGAAGCCGGTGACCATTTTATTTTTAGTCCATTTTCCAAGGAAAAGGGGAACTTTAATTTATCCAAGTTTTGTGTGTGTTACGTCTTGAAGTTAGAGCCAAGATAGACAAAGTCTTTAGAGACATTAATGAGTAATTAAGATATTTGACAATTTTCTTGCCTAAAATGTATCCATTTCCATTAACCAAATAGGTATTCTTAAGTATCGGAAAAAAATATATTGAATTTTCGATATATCAATATTATTGTATAAAAAAATTCTCAATTGCGATGCGATACATTAACAGTATCTAACTTTTCGGTACAATAACAATATATAATTTGAAAATTTCGATATATGTCGAAATACCGAAAAATATATATAAAAAAATTTTAAAATATATAATATTTTTAAACAATAAAATTTTAAAAATGTAATGTTTTTTCGGTATAAAACATTATATACAGATATAGTACCGAAATCTAGATATACGGTACACTTTCGATATAATTGATATGCTAGTATTATAATATAATGAGAGGAGGCTGATAGGTGTGTACATGTCAATATCTCTAAATATAATATAAATAACTTATTTGGTTTGGTAGAATATTCGAAGAATTGATATTAATTAGAAGTTCGATTCTCTCTATCAAAATTTTCTCATCTAGTCTGTCACTCAAGGTCTATCTAGGGATGACAACTTTCCTCACGGATTTGGGGCCTCGCGTGGAAAGCCCGAAACGGGGATGGAGATCCCCGATTTTTTCGGGTTCGGGGATTTAAAAAAATCCCCGATGTAATTTGAGACGGGTATGGAATTACAATCCTCATCCCTGAAATCCCCGAACTCGTCCCGAAAATAATATCAATAATAAAATAATAATATTATTAATATTAATAATATAATAATAATATTATTTTTTAAAATATTAATAATCTTATTATTATTATTAATATTGATATTGATATTAATATTAATATTCTCTCTAATAATAATAGATAATAATAAGTTTTGGTTTGAAAAAATCTCCGAATTCGTCATCGTCTTACCATATTAATATTTTTGAAACGGGGATGGGGGCGGGGATGGGAAGTTGATCCCCGAAGTTTCGGGTTTGGGGATTCCCCGAACTCGAAAAAGTGGAGATTGGGGCGGGTATGGGGGTGGAGATGGAATTCAGGGATGGGGATGGCAAACTCGCCCCCGCCCCGGCCCATTGCCATCCCTAGGTCTATCCAATGTGATTTACTTAACTAACGTGATTTACAGGTTACTGAGTTAACTCGTGAGTTTATCCACTTTGGGCTCTAAATCTACTTAATTAAAGAACAAAAGGACTGTGACTGCGACCGAAAACCAACGGAATGCATATCAAAAATAGATAAAACAGATTTCATCGCCATCTATATATTATATTTTCTTTTGGAATTTATATTTGCCCCCGATTTTGTCTTTTGCTAATAAAAATAGAATTGAATATCTTCAAATTTCAGCCAATAATTTAGTTTCCAATATATGGGTTCGGTCGACCCTATCCCTGCGGGCACTGTCTGCAGGGGTCGATCCAACGGCTCGGATTTTTTCGAGCCAATTTTTTTTTTTTTTTTACAGGGAGGTGGGCCCGGATCACTCATGTGGAGTGATCCGGGTCGTTCATTGCCCGTGCAGGCAAACAAACCCAATATATGGACAACTCAGGTGTACCCGGATCCATTATCCACGACTGGGACTTTGAACCCACCATCAATTTTTGTTCCTCACCAAAAATTCAAATAACAATTTGCCAATGATGTGACTGCACTTTCGAGGCATTGATTACATCTCACGCATTTTTTTAAGAAATATTCTTATTCTGATGAAAGAAGACACAGTAAAATTGAAAGCCTAATTAAAGATTTCAAATTTTATAGCAAGAATTGTGGATGGGTTGTTACATAGTCAACAATCCTTATTTTCACAAGGCCTCATTTGTTGTGAAAGGTGAGAAACTAATTAATTATACATATTTATTTTATTTAATATTTAGCTCACATTTTACAAATGATTAAAGCTATAAATCATCATAGTATTCAAATATGTTAATGAATTATTTCTTCCAACAAATCAAACGATGACTAGAATGACGTGTGGTGTATTTAGTTTCTTCTTAAACGTGTATATTATATGAGTAATATTCTTAGGTTTTTTAAGAAAAATCGTACGATTTTAATTTCATATGAATGCTACATAATTCACAAAATAAAGGTGGTTGTTACCTACTATAAAATTCAAAAGTGAGTAAAAATTCGTGTGAGACAGTCTGACGGGTCGTATTTTACGGATCTCTTATTTGGGTAATACATGAGAAAGTATTACTTTTTATACTAAGAGTATTACTTTTTATTGTGAATATCGGTATGGTTGACCGTCTAACAGATAAAAATCCGTGAGACCGTCTCACATGATAAATTGGGGCCCCCGGTTTCATTTCATTTAAACATCTGTATAATTTTGTTGCTGCAAAGGCTGGATTGTCACATTGAAACTCAAGTTCCAATCTCAACAGGTTTATAACACCGTGCGGAGGAATTCAGACCAACTCTCGGTGGTTGAAGTATTGGTCTGAGTTCCTCGTTTGATTAAATGTTTGCTCCGATGACGGCAAGCATTCGAATTACCTGGATTCACATCATGAAGGCTTCTGTTCCATTTAAGAAAGGAAGAAAAACTCTAGTGAAAATATAATATTAAATCCATGTCACATGGCTTCCAGTAGCTTTATATTTCTCAAGAATTCTTATTTGAGAATATGTTTCTTCAATCATCAAGGGGGAATCTGGCAGGAGGCGAAGGGATCTGGTCGTTGCTCCTCAAGTTCTGAAATTTCATTTTTGCAGAACACGTGCAATTTTAATTATGATACCCCTTGTCTCACGTCTTAAAAATTAAAAATTTAAAATGAGTTTATAACGGACGATTTCTACAGCAACTTGGGTTAATCATTTTCGTAAAGCGAGGCCCATTGTGCGGTTATGCAAGCGCGAGCATGTGCTTGGGACGTGACAGAATGGTATCAGAGCAGGTCACAAGCAAGGAACACCGGGAAATAAGAGCTATGCAAAGTGCTACGTGCATGAGAGTCACTTTTTAAACCTGCAGGACATAGTGCTACATGACAGGAGCCACCTCTTGTATCTGTAGGAGCCACTTTTAGATTCTCGGCTAGCTCTTGAACATGTAGGAGCCACCTCTAGATTTTGGTGGATCGAAGGGTTAGGCCGCATGACTCTTGAAACTGTAAGAGCCACTTCTAGATTCTCAGCGTTGGTGGATCGAAGGTCAGGCTGCGACGAAGATGTCGCATAAAAATTAAAGATTTAAAATGATTTCTATGATAACTTGAGTTAATTATTTTCGTAAAATGAGAACGAATACGAAGTAGTGACTATAAGGTTCATTGTATAGTCAGGCGCGTGCCCGGGCTCAGAGTGTGACATCAATAATATTTGAAATTCATCGTTTGTTTTTTAAAATTTTCAGTCAGTTTCTCAAAATTTCATTGTCTGCTTAGTTCCATAGTTGTTTTGTCAGGGTAATTCTGTGTCAACCACGAAGTACGATGTTCTGACATTTTTACCAAAGGGGTTATTTGAGCAGGTAAGTAACCTCGATATGATGAATACTGTGTCAATATTGATGGTATCTTAGGGCTTTGCATAGTTGCCGGAGTTGTTATCCTTTCTTGAGGAATATTCTCTAATCTGTTGCTGTCATCAGAAAAATACCTGGGAGAAGAATTTAGATTAAACTAATTGTCTTAACTTGCCAATTTTACGTTGTCATCTACTGATAACCGATAACAGAATGATAAAATTATTATTTTGAGATATATGTGCAAGAGAAAGTTTGAATTCTGGGTTTCTTAAACTGTTGAAAAAGTCAATTCAACTAATCACTTGTATTTGTTGCATTTTAGGCAGAAGAGTGAGTGTTGTTATAAGAATTGTAGACGAATGTAACCAGTTGGCTTTTAGGATTTATGAACCCTAGTCAGTGAAAGACCATAGCTGAACTAGAAATATGAGACCTATTTTTGCGAAGTTTTGTGTTTACTATGTCAGTTTTTCTAACTGGTTTTACCTGATATTCCCTTGTTTAATTTCTGCTAACAGGGTGGCTAATCTCTACTTTCTCATTATATTAATCTTGTCAAGTACCCCAGTCAGGTATGTCACCTCAATAGTAGTTTAGCTTAGTGAAGGACTCAATAAAGATGGAACAATTTGCGTATTTTTATCATTATAATTTTTTAATTTTCATTTGGTATATCATATATGTATGATTTCTTTGTTCTGCAACTTCGGGAATGAATGGTGGCAATGTGTTGACAATTTTTTTTTCCTTCTGTAAGTTGATATCGAATTTATGTATGTTCATGCTGTGAAGAAGTGATTGGTTATACTCGGTTGTGATATAGCTACAAGTGTTTGTTCTTCAAGTCTATCGGATGTTTTCAACTCTGGGTTAGAAAAGTTGTATGGGAATGAATCACCTTGGTTCTTATAGACGACTGCAGAGGAGTGACTTTGCTTACACTCGTGTGTAAGTTTGAAAGGTCTTCTGATATGTATCCTGTTCAATACTTAAAAATACCGAGTATCTCTACTTCCTTGATATGTGCATTGGTTCTTTATTTGTTTGACTTGTTTAATTAGTAGCTGAAACTTTAGAATTCTGGAGTGTGCATGCACAGTGACATGGGAGTTAGGTAACTGGTCTTCTGATCACGGATCTCGATGCATGCCTGTTCAATGTAGACACATTTATGAATTCTTTGTTCCCATGCAGTCGTGTAAGTCCAATAACAAATGTGCTTCCGCTGAGCCTTGTGCTTCCTTAACGAGAGATACAAGAAGCTACAAGTTGGAGATGCATTGAAGTGTTGCAACAGAAGTATTGCAAGTTCAGAACTGGGTATGCATCCCATGGAAGAAGCTGCAAATTGGAGATGTTGTCAGAGTAGTTTAAATTCTATTGTATCTCTTCTCCTTTTTTGTGCCTTACTGTCTATTCTGAACTGTCTATAATGATTTCATTGGCTTTGAATGTGATTTCTGTTATCTTGGTGGTAAGCTTGGTGAATCTCCTGTCTTATCTATATGAAAGTAGCATTGCTAGAAAATCCTATGAGGTGCCATTTTGGATAATGGATTACCGACATCAGGGTTTGTAATTCGCATCAGTAGATGGAGATACGCTTGGGCTGCTGTTGAGTGAGTTACGGCAATTTAGATTACACGAGGGAATACAGCTGTTTAGTTGCTGCTATTAGGCTTTTTCGAAACAGTTCACCCATTGTTTGTATAAATGAATCTGCTCAAATTCTTAGACAATGAACTTAAGATTGCTCATAGTTGTCAAACATAATTTTGATGAATCGTGGATACTCATCAATATATTTAAGTGACAGTGGCTAAATCTCACACTTGATGGATGAAATTTTATGAAGCCTGGTAGTCATGAACTTGATTCTTGGTTTGCACCTATCAGTCAAAGGAACTAGATGTGGGGGGATGGCTTTGGACTGACAGCTTAACACTGTTTAAGATTCATGACCATGATACTCTTTCTACAACTTCAATATTTTTGACTGCTGAATTAATCATTCTATCCCACATGCATAACTATTCTTGTTGGATTTTGCATTAAAGTTGGATGATTGACTGTTTTCTGGTTGCAGGTAAAACAAGATGAATCCTTTCCAGCTGGTATTCTATTCCTTGCCAGCACAAATCCTGATGGGGTCTAGGTTGTTGGTGTAATAATTTCTGAGCCAGATTGTTGTGGTGTACCAAAACCTGTTAAATCTTGGATGTTACGTAAAAAATTATAGGACAGGACTACATATATAATCTCTTGTTGCATCTCCTTTATATTCTGATCGAATCTACATTTTAAATGCAGGCGAAATACAATTTAAGCAACCCAATAATTCGCTGTACACTTTTACCATAAACATGATTATTAATAAACAAACCTTGTCAGTCCTAATCAAATTTTATTGCGGGTATGCTATCAGATCAATATCTTCTGCCTATGGCGATATGTAATTTTGCTCTGTTTTGTAACAGTTTTTGAGTTGAGCTCAACTCTTAATTTTGTTGTTTTTTTTTTCTTATTATTTTAGTTTAATTTTGTGTGATTTGATGTAGCTGTTTGCTGCATTAATTCTATGTTAAAAGAAGAGAGATATAGAGCATGCTGGAATGGCTACATTTTAAGAAGAGTGCATCTGATTTCAGAATATATGTGATGAAAATGTAGATATGTGTGTGTGTGGAGAAAATCTTTCCAAAACTAAATCACAATAAAATCACATCAATGATATAATTTTAATAATATGTGAGATTCCAGAAATATTTTTTTGATTTCTCTCACTTTCTAATGACTATATTCTAATTTTCAATTTGTTCTTTATTCCTTGTTTGTTCCTTCTTTTATTTTGTTGCATCATATTTTTTAACTCCTGTTTTACATGTCTCCGGGGAAGTAATCTCAGAAACACCGAATACATTGTTGGTGCAGTCATATTTACCGGGCATGAGACAAAAGTACCTCAATTTACTTATGTTGTACAAATTGCTCTCATTTATTTGCTTTTCATTTATCTAGTTGAGTTGTTTTTCATTTCTGACAAATGCTACTTGGAATGGCCTTTTGCCGAAGGCATTTCGTTAACATAGAAATAACAATGGATGATTGTTAAGTTTTATTTAAGTGATATTTGATATGTCTCAGTATTTATATGTTTGTTGTCTTAATCTAATTGTCCTGTGTTCAATCTTGTCCTTCCCACATTTTTGTATTCGTTTGGCATTTCAATGATGGCCATTGTATGTTTGAGGCTATGATGAAAACTCCATCCAAAAGAAGCCGATTGAAAAAGAAACTTGACAAGCATATACTTACTCTGTTTTGCTTTCTCTTCTGCGTGTGTTTTTTAAAGCAATAGGCAGGTTTGCGGTTTGACAGCTAGGAGAAGCAGTTTGATCTTAACAACAACTTTGTGGTGAAGAGAGAAATCTGTTTTTTCACTTGTCTAGTTTTGATACATGTTTTTTTATAAATGTATCTCAGGTTGCTATATTGACTTTTTTACCCTGATTACTCTCTATTAACCTGTCATTCCCTTCTCTCTATATGTTTCCGTCGAGGTAGGGGTCACACTAGTTTCCTCTGCTCTGTTTTCCGTGTCAGCTTTTCACTAATGTTCAGCGACTTGCTTTTGTTTTCAGATGATTAAATTTATTCAGTCCACTCAATTTATCAACAATGACTTGCATATGTACCATGCCGAAAGCAATATCCCTGCATTGGCACAGACATCTAATTTAAATGAAGAACTTGGGCAGGTAGAGTTTTTCCTTGATTATCTCTTTCCCTTTGCAGAGAAATTTTGTTAATCACTTGCTTTAATTTTGAAATATGGCAACTAAATGATGAATTCATGTTTTAGTGAATATTTAATTGTACTTTGGATTCTGCTGCTTGTTAATTTCTCTTGGTAAAATCTAGATCGGTTCATTTTGGCCTGTTCTTTCGACAGGTGGAGTATATATTATCTGATAAAACTGGAACTCTGACAAGAAACTTGATGGAAATTTTCTATTTGTGGAGTGGTATACGGTTCTGGTGTCAGTGAAATTGAGATGGGAACAGCTCAGAGAACTGGAAAAAAGATTGAGGTAAATCTATCTGCCATTGAAGGTGAAGTAAGTAATCTGAAGCTTACCATGTCTTCATTTCAACTACTGATCTCTATGATTTTCAGATTCTGATGCAATCAAATGCAACCTATGAAAAGGGTTTCAACTTTAATGATGCGTGGCTTATGCGAGGTGCTTGGAAGAATGAACCTAATCCTAAATCATGCAATGTAGGTTATTTAATTGATTACTAAGAAGCACAATTACACCAAATGTAAACTTAAAATTTACTCATAGCTGGTTTGCAACTTCTGTCCATATTGCTGCTTGCCTGTCTTCCTGCAATGATTGACTGATTGAGACAAAAGAGCTGGTTCTATCAGATAGTTACATTTCTGTGATCATTTGATTTTAAGTTTGATATTTTAGAATCTGCTTTTTTCTAGTGTATCACTATAGTCTATCATTGACATTGTGCATTTATATTAACAAAGGTTACATGAAATTCTGATGTCTTCTATTTACTTTCACGAAAATATGGGAAGGGGATTTACAAGATTGAGATATTCTACAAAAATTAAAAGATTTAAGCATCATATTGCAAGCAATTTTCGAAAATCCTACAAGATTATATGACTAATTATTGTGATGGGTAGATATATGATTAATTGGAAGCAAATCATCAAAGGTTGCTCAAAATCCTTCTCATCTAGCAACCATATTTTCGAGCCAAATCAAGAGCAATGGATTAGGGAATAAAACCTCACAATCTAGGTAACTCAATTTTCAAAAAAGGGCAAGGATATTGGAGTCAAACTTGATGAGATTGGGCATGATTTTGGTAAGATTTGAATACCAAGTTTAGCTCCCTTCTCCTCCCTTATAAATACCACATCAAGCCTAGCATTCCCTACACCCTAAATTTCGAATTTCTTGCTGAAAGTCACGAAATTCTGCAGCTTTTCCATAGCCAAACTCTGCTCGAAAATCGTCCCAAAGTCGTCTAAGAATTCAAGCCGAAGTGCTACCCAATCGAAAAACAAGAGGTGATCCAAGTCTAGCATCGTGCACTCCACTTTTTTAACAATTAAAAATACTGTAAGTGAGCTGTTTTAAAGAATTAATTTCGATTATGCGTTCTTCGTGTGTTTTTGAAAATACAGTCGAGTACATGTTCTTTTCTACTCCTTTTCTTGTGTCGAATTGTCATACTGTTTTAAGCACTGTGAGGAGTCGACTGTATATGGGTGGGAATCCCAACCATGACGTACCCTTACGCGGTGGGGGATATAACCGCTATACGGCCTCGCCCCTTTAGAGGAGTAAAAATGAGGGACTGACGTCAGTAAACCATAGAAGGTTAGATAAATCACAGTGGCTGGTCAATATTATGCATGTTTATGAAGTATGTATGCAAGTCATGGAAAATCTCGAAAGTTATGCATGTTGTTTTATTGTGCTCGATGTTCCCCCACTTGCTGAGTATTTCTCAAAATACTCACCCCTTCACAACTCTTCCCAGATAAGCCCGAAGGGGAACTCGAGGAAGAAGAGTCCAAACAATTTTGGGGATGGTGATGTTTCGAGAATTAGATTAAGTTTAAAGTTTATTATTGTTATTCAGTTTTACGTTTCCGCATTAACTCTGTCGTTTTTTTGAGATTTCGGTATTGTAAAGACAATGGTTATTTCATTTAAGATTATGATATATAAACTGGTTTCGGTTTACACTATGCTACAAAGGCTTGTTGTTTCGATTGTGTGATTGTTAAACAACGCTGGTGTCAATCCCGAGTCTCGGGACGTGACAATAATAGATAATAGATAACAAAACAAAATAAATGTTTTTAATATTTTGGAATATCGGCCAACACCAAATCTTTGTGAGATTTGAACCAAATGGATGCTGGCTTAATTAATTTTCGCATCAAAAGAGAGACAATTAATAACTTTTACAGCTTTAAACTAGTTATTTTAAATTTAATTCGTCTACTTTTGTTTGAAGCTTGGCATCTTCTTTTTCTCACCTTTCTAGTCAAAATCTCCACCAAAGCTTCCATTAAATTATCAAGCCGCCATTAATACCCTAGCTCTGCATAAACTTCGAAGTGAAAGAATATTCTTGATTTCTAATATTGTAATTAAATTATTCAAATCAAGAACATAAATCTTAGCAAGTCAAATTATTTTCATAAAGTCGCGGCTATATACCTTGCGCTCGTGAGAATTGTCTGAGTTCCTTGTGACAGTTTTTTAGTCTGCGAAAACTATCAAAATCGGTCATATAAGTTGGTCTGATTTAATTTTTTTTATCTTCTGATTAATAAAATTCGATTTTATTATAATATATATCTCTACTTCCTCTGCGATTTCTATCCTTTCCGTCTAGGTATGACGTGATGTTGGATTTTGCTGACATGACATTGGTTAACATAGTGTCAAATATCACTAATGTGTCCAACGCATTTCAACACTGAAGTGAAAGAAGTACTAAAATTGGAAGAGAAACATAGTTGTTGCACTTAAATCTAAAATTTTACAAAATAGATTACTAAAATCAAAATTATGCTAAATTTAAATATAACCAATTTTGCAATTTTCTCATTTAGTTAAAGCTCGACTTGAGAACAGCTTCAATTGATTGAGTTCAGCTTAAAAATTTGAGCCTCTCAAGAGTCAAGCACATAATTAAGCAGAGTAGAGTTGATAATAGCATTGTACATGATCTTGACTAGAAACAAAAAAAAAAAATAGAAATTCAGAGGACTCGTGCTCGAACTAGATAGAGTTCGAATTTTCGAAATCAAACTCAACAACTTGATTTTCTCGAGCATCACAAATTGAGTTTGATTTCGAGCTCGAATTGATAAAAAAAATGTTGTTCACTTTTAAATTTTTAATTTTATATTATTTTTATAAAAAAAAATTAATAAGGAAAAATGGTTATTTAATTTAAAAAGAAATCAATTTTTTTCTTTAAAAAAAACAGAAGAACACCCAATCTAAATAATAAAAAGACATTGTTAAAGCAAATTGGGAATCGTGTTAAAATATTATCCATCGTACGAAAGGAATTAAGTTCGTTCTAGGTCATATTGGCATGCATGCATCGTAAGTGCATGAAAATATACAAAATTCAAAGCAAAAAAGAACATTGTCACATTGAACATAAAGCAAGATATGTTCTCTCCATGTCACGTAATTAATCTTTTTAATTATCATTCTTTTACCCTCGATCTCCTCTAATTTCGTGAAAGTAAATAGAATCACCCTACTTATGAAAGGAATAACCAGCCACAATTATAAGAATTAGTGGAGTGAAATAAATTAATTATTATATAGTAATCCATAATTTTTTCACACGAAAAAATACTTTTTCATTTTAGGCAACGTTTGGTACGAGAGATTGGGTTGGTTTATAGTTTTTTAACTCAACTAATCCTATGTTTGGTAGGATTTTATTTAACTAAGTCAATCCCTCCTATAAATGATTAGTTTATATTAAATAGGATAAAATAATTATAACTCTCACCCCTTAGGATTATTTATCCAACTCTTAATACATCCTATTTTTTCAATTTACTCTTCTCTTATATCAAAACTCGCCATCACTTCCCGTCACCGACCGCCCACCGACCAACGCCGCCGTCGGCCGACCACCATCAACCGCCGGTCGACTGCCGGCCGCCGCCAACTGACAGCGGAACGCCGGCAGACCGCCGTCACCACAGGCCGACAACCGCCACCGCCACCGCCGCCGCCGTCACCAACCGACCGACTGCCGACCATCGGCCAACAACCGCCATCGCCGAAGTGGATGCGCAATTTTGTCAATTCATCAAAAGATTCTTAATTATCTCATTATTAACAATCATAATAAACATAATATTATTTTATCATTATATATTATATTTCTACTTCAATCATTCTTTTTTCATTTCTCTCTTAATCATTTCATAATTTTATTCTCCGACCAAGCGTAGCCTTATGAGTTTATCTCTCTGCGATTTCGGTCTATTATTGTCGTCTCAATCAAATCTTAGTTTTCTATCTTTTAATTAATTAATTTTATTTTTTTTGGAAATTGATTTGGTGATTGTTTTGCAAGTTTAGTCATTTTTCAATTAGAATGTATATGTTACATCGGACATGTCAGTGTCATGACAACAAAATAATACTGAAAGTCGTCAGCATAGATGAAAATTAATGTAATTTTTCTCTTGTTCACTTCATATTTTCTAGCAAGTATTTCGACTATTTTACAACTAAAAATTGAGCCAACCGAACTTATTTTAAAACCAAGTGAATCTAATTTATGACAAAACTGATATAAACACCTACACTAACTAATCAAATCCACCGAAATCAATTAAACATTTAAGAAAATAATTAAAATCGAGTCAAACTAACCAATTATATTTTAAAAAATACTAATCAATTTAATGAAATAAAGAAATTAAAAAATGAATGTGTGGAACCATACTTTCACAACTCCACCTTATATCCCTGCTGTAAAAGAGAAAAAAAATACTGCCAAAAGCTCAATACTCCATCAAAATCCCACAAAACCTAGCTAACTATTCTTCCTTCTTGCAGAGTCATTTGTTAAGCTCGAATCCCATTTTTCTTCCAAGCTCTAGTTTCGTTTATTCTTTAGCTTTCCGTCGTATGATACGGATACGAACTGTTTCTTGGCCGGTTTTCGACACAGATTATAGAGAAATGAAGAGTTGTAGTATTAGAAAGTTATTTAAGTTGTTTTTTTGGGTACTTTTATTTGTAGGCGTTGAGTTCTTGAAAACTGATGCTGCTGAAAACGGAGGAAGCAAGATGAACAGTGGGTTAAACGGGCCTGTTGGGGCCATGTCAAAGTTCGATCTCAACTACGCGAGCAAAAGAAGGATTCCTAATGGACCTGACCCGATTCATAATAGGTACAGCATGTATTTTTCATCTCTGTTGATCGTTTAAATTCATCAGAGGCTAATTTACGATCGTGTCATTTTTGGTTTTTTATATTGTCAAAATAGAGTTTTATTCTTGTATCGTTTAATTTTTTTTTAACTTTAATCCGTTTCTCATTGAGACTGCTGATGTGGTAATACACACGTGAATGGCACGTCGACACCACATCAGTGTCACAATAGAAAAATGACCAGAATTGCTAAAATAGAAAAATAGCGGACTGAGACTGAAAATCTGAAAATCTGAAAACATAAATTATCAAAATCATATCTATGACCAATATTGTAATTTTCCCAACTAATTATAAAATATACGTGATTTTATGAACAAAATAAAACGTTGCATGTGCAATATTGCATGTTTCATCAATTATTTTGATATAGAATTCTTTTCATTTCATGTTGTTAAAGTTCTTGAATATTAAGCCTGTTGAGAATTAAAGCATAAAAGAGTTTGCCATATTCCATCGTAATATACAGCTTTATCTGTATTTAAGCAGATTTTTTAAAGCTAAATTCAAACATTTCAATCTCTTTTCGGCTCTTTTGATGGCTTCAACCTTTTTATGTCTGTCGTTTTTACTTGTATTCCCTTTTCCCTCTACTTTATAATTTTACCAATTAACCGAAATAATCGAGCAGCAATATGGCCTAATAGACATGCCGAGGATTTGATCGACGGCGAGAAAATGAGACTGGTTTTGTATATAGTTTGAGACTGGAAAATTTGGAGGTTGGGTACTTTGCCTAAATCTTTTTTAAGATATGACCCCCGTTAGGTAATTTATATATACGTTTTTTTTTTTGTTTGAGAAAGGACATGTATTTCTTCTGGAAAAATAAGTATAAGTATTTGGCCTTAATTTTTCCATGTCGGGACAATATACCTTTGTTTCCTAGATTCAAGACTTAAATTTGTGCTTCATAAGCTTATATAAATTTAGGAACAATGAAATATCCTAAATTTCTTGCCCAAATTCTTATTACATGCACACAAGAAAACATGGCTTCAGAGAGATTGTTACGTTTTTTTTTTCTTTTTATTTGAAACAGAAGATCTGGAAACTCACGTCAACCACCAGGTCGTCGAGCTTAGATAGAAGCATTGAGACGATTGCTACGTGGATCTTGCAAATTAGAGAGCACTAAAGATGTGTATATGCATGAGATATTAATTAATGTGATCTCTTGATGAATATATATATATATATATATATATATATATATATATATATAATTTTGATATGTTGTATACTTATCATGTACATTTGTGTGAGCACCGATGAGGTGTCACTCATCTATTGGATGTACAATTTTGATATATTTCATTACATCCATAGATGAATATCACATCATCGATGCACACTTAAGTGTTCATGATAAGTGTACAACATATTAAAACTATATATATATATATATATATATATATATATATATCTTGAGGAAGCTTGTTTTTTTTAAAATTATTGCTTTGGTATTTGGTGTGACAATTCAAAGGAGGGAGGTTCTATTATGCATTTATGCTAGCTATGCTTGTACAATTTTCACTAATTTCTTTTAAATGATTACGAAACTAAATAATAAATTCTTTGAAAATAAATTAATCAATTGTTATTGTCTATCAAAAGATATGTCCAAATTTATGATACGTACGTTCGAAGAACATAACTTTTCCGAGGAAAATCAGCCTAACCGATTTATTAGTTTAATTGAATCCTACTACCTATACCATTCAAAATGATTAGATTAGTTTTTTTTTTTTTTTGATTAACTTGTTATAATTTCACGTAGAAGTTTAATATAATATAATGATGATGGGGAATATTGCTTTGTTTTACTCATGAGTTGTGTATTGTTGGCATGTGTGTTTTGAAACTAAAGCAAATCCACCACTTAAAGGTGTTTTGCATATCATGAAAAGAAGAAAAACAGAATTGGGGGCATAGCATCTTTGAGGGGTTAGTCTTTTTCACTAGATTCTTTGGTGGGAAAACTGTAAAGAGAAATCTTTAATTTGGTCGTTTAAGATCCGCTTATATGTTTCTGACCGAGTCGAGAAATGATATAGATCGAAAAAAACGAGTCAGCTTGTAAATCGTCATATATTTGATTTATTATTTGAAATTATCAAACTTGAATTCAGATTAAAGTTATTGGATAGAAATTCTTAACATGTTTTGGGTTTGTTTCAACGTGCCTGCACGGGCAATGAACGGCCCGGATCACTCCACATGAGTGATCCGGGCCCACCTCCCTGTAAAAAAAAAAAAATTGGCTCGAAAAAATCCGAGCCGTTGGATCGACGCCTGCAGGCAGTGTCCGCAGGTGTAGGGTCGACCGAACTCATGTTTTGGGTAAAGAGATGAGAAACTTTAGAAGAATCATAAATATATTACCATGTCTGAAATTAGGTTTAAGTTCCAAGTATTTCTACTGTATTTTCATTCTTTTTTTAGGGAAAATACATGTTCCCATTTTCACATTTCATATAAAAATTGTTATTTTTTTAACATTAAATATTCATAAATTTCAAAGAGTAGGTCTCTTGTGAGACGATCTCACGAATCTTTATCTGTGAGACGGGTCAATCATACCGATATTCACAATAAAAAGTAACACTCTTAGCATAAAAAATATTATTTTTTCATGGATGACCCAAATAAGATATCAATCTCACAAAATACGATCCGTGAGACCGTCTCACACAAGTTTTTGTCAATTTCAAATTATTTCGGTTACTGAATTGAATTTTAACCCATTCGAGTGTAATTTAAATTTAAAATTCTCACTTATAAAATTAAACAAATTAATATGATCTGATACAATATTAAATCTGTAACAAAAAATATGTTTCTCTAAAAAAAATTGAAAATGTATACAAGAAAATATTTTTAAAAAAAAATCGAATTTGTTTTTCCTCTTTTGGAGAGGATTTGAAAATATTTTCCAACCAGTGGACCCCACTAGAACTATTGGGCTAAACCAGCCATAAAAAAGGGTCCATAGTTTGGCCCAATCTACTATATCTCACAAGGGCTAAAGCTATCTTACGCGGTAGGTGTAGGTAAATGCCTTCGGTGTTCAACAGCTCGCCACGTGTCACGCATCTTTGTTTCTTTGACCCGGCGGAGCCACCGGGGCGAGAAATTTTTATAATTTAAATAATAAATATAATGTACGGCCCACTCATCCTCCATTTGACGTACATTTGAATTTCATTTCGCATTCCACCATTTCCAATTTGTTCAAAGTTTCTAATCCAATCTATACATACATATATAGATCTGTTTCTGTTGAATCTGTTTTGTGAATAATCCGACGCAAATCTTGAAATTTTTGTCGTGATGATTGGATATAGATAGTGTTGAAAGGATTGCGAAATCTTTTAATCATTGAGAATCATGGCGAAAAATGGTATACCGATTTTTGCTCATACTTAGATCTCAGATGATGTGACGGCAGGATTGGTTTGTATTTTTACGTGCTTGAAAGTCGAATCTCGAACACCATTTTCAGATCGAAGTGCGAAAACTTGAACGGGCGTAACAGAGGTGAGGTGTTTTCGAAGAAATTTTGGCGAAAATGCCTGGGTACGGGGATTTGGATAGGCAGATAGAGCAATTGATGGAATGCAAGCCGCTATCGGAGGCGGAGGTGAAGTTTCTGTGCGATCAGGCTCGAGCGATTTTAGTGGAGGAATGGAATGTGCAGCCGGTTAAATGTCCTGTCACTGTGTGCGGCGATATACATGGACAGTTTTACGATCTGATCGAGCTGTTTCGGATAGGCGGCAATGCTCCCGATACGAATTATCTCTTTATGGGGGATTATGTTGGTACTGTTTTATTATTTCCATTCATTTTAGTGATTTAATTAATTTAGTAAAGCTGTTTGCTTAGCCGAATTTGTTAGAACTTAGGGGCATGAGAACTGAATGTTTTGAGGTTTTTGTAGCTGTTGATTGCTAGTGACTTGGATGATCGTAGATTCATCTGTGATGGGTGTTTATGGAAGTTAAGAAGGGTGTTTCTAATGTAATTGGTATTATTAATCTTGTCCGATAGGGAAATAGAGAAATGATAGTTTTTGTTTGGTTTATAGATGCAATATGTTGGTCCGTAGCTCTGTTTCCAAAGGTAGATTCTTTTGATGGATTGATTCCTTATTTGCGAATCAATTATCTTGTTAGATATAAACAATAAATCTAATCCAGATGATACCTTAGCTATTTGTTCGGTTTGTCTCTAACTGGGAGGTTTCCTATTGAGATTTCTTCACCGCCAGTTAGCTGAATACAAAATTATTTATCTTTTCGGCATGCTTATCCAGTGATTTTTGTACGTGACACAAAATATCCAACCCCTGTTGAGGGGGGCATATGGTTGTCTGAGATGTTTATTGAACATGGCAGCATTTTGATTTGGGTAGGTTGTGATATGGGATTCTGGGATGACAGGTGGCTTTAGAATGCTAAGTTCTGTCAGTGTGAATGAGGTCACAAAGCGAGAAATGAGATTGAAAATGGACCTGTGATTGAGGAAATAGTGGCGTAAGCCCTGCGATAATATTTATTTATTTTCCATCCGATCCTGTTTACTCCTGGATAATGTTCGTTTGGGCCTGTTGTTTTATCTAGTACACTACTGATGAAATGGTCATGCAACTTTGATCGCAATTGCATTCCACATCTCAAGGATATATATTGAAATGTCCGCTCTCCTGCTAACGCGTAAAGACAATGCTGGAGTTTGCATGCACACAAGGGAATAAGGGTTTCTGTTTGCTTTTGGTTCTTATTGTAGTCACTTAATGAGACACGTGGTTGAAATTAGTCTCATATACCTAGATTATGCTTAATAGCTTACTCCATAAAAGATATCGTGAGCATACTAAACTTTACTGATAAAGCTTTTATACTTTTCCCCCTGATCTTTATGTCAGACTAATCTCTACCTATTATATGTTTCATGTGGTTCTATACATATTTTGTGTTTTTCGATTTTTGTTGATTTGTAATGAGCATCACTACATTCCATTGACAAGTCATTCATTTTACGCAGATCGTGGGTACTACTCAGTGGAGACGGTCACACTTTTAGTGGCTCTGAAAGTTCGTCATAGAGACAGAATTACAATTCTTAGAGGAAATCATGAAAGTCGGCAAATCACTCAAGTGTAAGATTTTTCCTTGTAAGGCTATTAGAGTTCTGGTAATGTTGTGTTGGATCACTTCATATATCTCTGAATATAAAGTACGCATGATATCCTCAGCATATCAGAAAGGTTGTTAAATTCATTAGTGTGCTAACGTTTTTTTCATACAATGGAAGAGATTTTATGCATGAAAATTTGTGGAGACATGTTTGTGTTTTATGAATGATATTGCAATTGCAAATTGGCGGCATACCTTTTTAAATGCAATTTCATTGGCTTTGCCATGGTGCCATATTTCATAGAGCGCGTGAAAAATTATAACATGGTTGATTTCAGGCTTCAGCGCTCTGTGGACACCCATCCTATAAAAAAATAAATAATATTAAGTACAAGGGAATCAAGTTACTATTAACTACTTCTCTTCGTTATTTCTATTTTATGTCCTGGCTGATAAATGTCTTCTAAATATTTAGAAATGCATGTCATACAAGGCATCATCAAAGCAACTCTACTCTCTTTGTTGGATCTCTGTATTTATTTATTTGCAACTTTTTTGTGTCTTGTATCGCTCAGTTATATGATGCAATATGCTATTTGGTAGTTTTCTAAGATTCCACCATTGATGATCTCTTTATTGATAACCCTGCTGAACTCAACTTTTAAGTTTTAATTAAATCAGATATTATATTCTGGTAGCTATAGCATCATATTAGACAATTTTGTTAACTTGTTCACATGTACATTTTAATTTATAACGACATTCAGTGCACCTGATTGCATGTAGATTCTGTGGTCCTTATTGCTGTTTATATTAACTCCTGATGTTATAGGCTTAATTGTAAGATGAAAATCAGACAATTGCATTGTGAAATACTATGTTATGAATGTTGAAAACAAAACTAGGATAAAACCAAATAAGACTTGATATGAGATTTCTTGATTTTCTATTCCACGACTATCTCCGTAATAATGGCAGTACCTTGTGACAACCAGGTATGGTTTCTATGATGAATGCTTGAGAAAGTATGGCAATGCCAATGTGTGGAAGTATTTCACCGATCTTTTTGATTACCTTCCCCTGACAGCGCTTATTGAGAGCCAGGTTTGTATGCCAAATGGAGATATGCTTCTGCTTTGAATGATATCTTTGTTTCTATGTATAATGCCTTGTGTTTACTTGTAGGTCTTCTGCTTACATGGGGGTCTTTCACCATCTCTTGATACTCTAGACAATATTCGATCTTTGGACCGTATACAAGAGGTGCGATAAATTTTATATTGCTAGACCATTTTCACTGCAATATTTTATCAGGCATCTCACCGTGTATTCTCTATATTTTGTGACTTTTCTTCTCTACGGGAGAGGGAAAAATTATTCAACATCTTGAAGCTTTGTTTTCAAAACCATTTTTCTTCAATTAATTTTTTTTGTTCCCAAATTTTATTAGGTTCCACATGAAGGACCAATGTGCGATCTCTTGTGGTCTGATCCGGATGATCGTTGTGGGTGGGGTATCTCACCACGTGGTGCTGGTTACACCTTTGGACAGGATATAGCCTCTCAGTTCAACCATACCAATGGCCTCACTCTAATTTCAAGAGCCCACCAGCTTGTTATGGAGGGTTTTAATTGGTGTCAGGTGAGCATGTAATTTTAACGAATGATCCGTCATGGATCTATCCTTGGTTATTTTTGTCATTAACCTGTTATCTCAAAAACTCGAACTCATAGGAGGTGGACAAATGATAGCCTTATATTTTAACACTTGGATTTCCAGGACAAGAATGTCGTGACTGTCTTCAGCGCCCCAAACTATTGTTACCGGTGTGGAAACATGGCTGCGATTCTTGAAATCGGGGAAAACATGGAGCAAAATTTCCTTCAGTTCGATCCAGCTCCTCGACAGATCGAGCCTGACACCACACGTAAGACTCCAGATTATTTTTTGTGAACTAAGGAATCTCGGATTCCTATTTCTCGTACATGCTTACAGTTTGTTAAGATAGAAGAGTTGTTGTTATTTGAGGACTGTTGTCAAGATAATTTCCGGAGAGTCGGACAGACTAAGGCACTGCCCTTGTCTTGTATATTTTTTCCCCAAGAGGAGAACGTAACGATAACATGGTATATTGTCTTTTGTAATTTACAAGGTTGTTCGTAGGAAACAGTTTTCCCCCTTTCCAGGTTCTGTTTGATTTTTTAAAATCTCAATTTTTATTCGTTGAGCACCAAGTGATCCTATGATTGGGTTTTTTTAATATAAATAAAAAAATTATATGTTTTAATTCATAAAGTCAAATAATCTCTCACTTTCAGTTACAAGTTTTCTTGGATGTAATAAACTTGATATGAATACTGATCCTTCTTTCTTCTCACCGAAGCATAAAGAGCCAGGGAATTGAAGTCGGAACCGTGTACATTTATGGCATTCCTTCCACAAATTTTTAGCTATACGCAATGCAACTAATTACATAATATTATTTTCACACATGAATATTTATAAATTTAAATTTGTCAAGGATTATTGATCCAATCCTTACAAATCACAATCTATTTACAAACCCAAAACAAAATAAAAAAATCGTGGCAGTGGATGATTTGAGAGGTAGGTGGAGAGACGTGTGAAATCTACTGGTCCGTCCTACAGGACTGAAGTCGATTAGAGCAAAGAATTAAGGCACTGCAACATCTAAAATTCGATTAACCAAATTCTATCAGATAACATGGCTTTCTTGTTTTTGAGTAGATAGGTTAGCTTTAGCTTTTCATTTTCCTGGAAAACTTATTTCAATTTCTTGATTAATTAGCTTTAATTCGATAAATTCCATGTGTTCTTTGATGTGCACAAATAAGTCTATGTCCAAATGTTTCAGTGATTTAATTTCCTGTAATTCTCATATTTCATTTTCTTTTGGCATTGAAGAGAAGATGAATAAAGATCTATTATCACATAAATGGAGACGAATAATATGTTGATGGGTGCAATAATTGTTATTGCTTGGTAGAGCGATCGAACCGTGGTGCTTGAGCTGTTGTGCGGTTTAAAATATTTGAGTTGCACCATTACCACTAGCTATAACTTTTGGTAAAACGGTAAGCACTCGGTCCTACACATGCTTTCTCAAGAACACATTTAATTAAAACATAGAATAAATACGTACACATCGTTGTCTAGCTAGCTACTTTTTAAAAAACAATAGACGAAACATGACCTTGCATAGGATAGAATAGATGAATGCCCCCATTCATCTAGTAAATAATGTCATGTCTAAAGATCTATAAACCTAACTAATCCAACTTTAAGCGTTTTTTTTTAAAAAAAAAAAAACATTATTTGTCAAACTTTACAACACAAACATCACTATCAATATTACCGATAATCATTCCCCATCATCAAGCAACACTGATGATGCTATCCCCACTACTTCCATTAAAGCTTGCTGGCAGTGGTTCGAAAGCCGCAGCATGTCGTCCAGGTTGGGCCGTCGGTGGCTGTGGCGGAGATTGTTTGTTGGATAATGGTGCCGGGGTCGATAAATTAAGTGACGAAGGAGGAGGGTGATCAAGGGTGGTGGATTTATTTAAGTCTAATTTTGCCATTTTTGAAGATGGGGGGAGGGGTAAAATGGGAATGGGCATGAGGGGTCTTGGTGAATTGTTGAGCTGTAGCAAAGACATATTCTCAATCGATCTTCTTTCAATTGGCACAATCAAAGGTTTTATGGACAATGGGAAAGTGGGAGAAACTGGGAATTTTTCAAGTCTTTTGGTTACATTTTCTTGGGGCATAATTGGTGGGGTTTCGAGATGAATTTGGTCTTCAATCGTTGAACCCAAAACCTGTTAGAGAAACGACAAGTAATTAAAGAAAGGAAACATTAAAAATCGAATTTAATTGGACATTAGGACTATACATTATTATTTCTTGGCTTTTTATTTAGGGGTCTACCAACTTTTAAATTTTAATCACGTGCCGCGAACCACAAATCATTAACTAGCATCGAGATTATCAATTTTTTGGGATATAGAGATCGTTGAACTAAAAACGTGATTTAGGATAAACACTTTTTTATGCAATATTTGTAATCAAATCGATGTGAATGTCGGTAGGTGGCGATTTTTTGCTTTTCATAAATTTTAAGTGAAGCAACCTATACGTTAATTAATACCCACTTAGTAAGAAAAAAATAATCAATAAATAGAATAGAATTGACGTCATACCGCGTCGGCGGTGATGTCAAAGAGACTTGATCTCCGGCGGCGCCTGTTGTGGCTGTTCCGGCGGAGGAAGTACTTTTGTGCGTGGCTGGCAACCTGTGTAGGCGTTCGTGTCTTCACAAAGTTTCTTGAAATTCCTCTCCAATCTCCTTTCCCTGCTTTCTGCAGCCCTAGCAGGAATAGCTTGTGTTCTTCTTCGCTCCAAGCCACACCTATTTTTGGAAGGAACCAAGATATATAATCTAATTCAACGATCACTAAGTTGTTGAAATATTATTCATTTCAGTTTTCACCATCTCATATTTGCAAGAAATTAAATATCAAATATCGACGGACGGATTTGTATCTGAGAGCTGAAAACATGGAACGGTGTTTTTAAACAAATTTCCTTCATTCGACAAAATATATCAACACGAAAATGAGCCTATGTCTCCAGTACTTTTCAGTTGAACTCGAGAATTCTACAATGATAAAATCGAAAAGACAAACATGATCGGGGAGTTAACGTGATAAGATCGACTTGCCTCTCTTGCGGTGACGGCTCCGGTGGACGACATCGTCGGAGACATAGCCGCCGGCGACATCATTAGTATTGGAGTCGTGCGCCTGCTCATATTGAGCTAAGTTATTGGTGCTCGCGCTCTTCCTAAACGATCCTTCCACCACTCTTACGCCGAATAGCATGAACCCTTTACCGCCGCCACTGACCTCTGAACATGTTCTTGAATTTTGGTCATCGTTCCCAACTGACTGGGATGCCATTGCTGCGAACAGAACAAGCTTTTGGGGGCAAGGAATTAATAAAAGGAGAAGTTTTGGGAAGTGAGAAGTGAGAAACAGCTTTACTTTATTTACGTAAGGCCGAGGGTTCTGTTCTTTTGTTTAGTGTCCAATAAAATTTTGTTATTTTGTCAAAACAATTTGGTAAATGATTGGGAAATATTCATGTGTTGTATGATGGACTTCCGTTAGAAATAAAATAATGGCCGACCACATAATAAAAGCTAAGTCTAACTCTGATACGATGCCACGTTAAAATTGAGATTTAAACTTAACTCAACTCCAAAACTAGCTTAAATAAATATTAGACAAAAATTTATGTGAGACGGTCTCACATGTCGTATTTTGTGAGACATATATCTTATTTGGGTCATTCATGAAAAAATATTACTTTTTATGCTAAAAGTATTACTATTTATTGTGAATATCGGTCTGGTTGACCCGTATCACAGATTAAGATTCGTGAGACCGTCTCACAAGAGACATACTTTAAATATTATTGTTCAAGTCCATATATACAATTCTAAAAGACTTAATACAGCCGAGGTGGGATTTCTAACAGCATGTTATGTATAGCGAGCGTCTGCCGTGTTATCAAAAGTTATAGTCGACGGTGAAGATGCAACTTCAAAATTTTAAATCGTATAATAGATGTAGCACTATTGCAATTTTAAAATTTTAACTCGTATAATAGTGTAGCACTATGTTTCGACTGTTATCATAACATAAATGATTATTGAACTCGACAATATGTGTATATTTTATCATATGGTTATTTTGAACTCAACGATATGTATATATTTGATCATATGGTTATTTTGTGAATTTATTTCATACATTATAATATACTAACATAGATATATACCATCACAAATTTTACAGAAAATTTCATCTGGAGTAGAGAGTTGAGTACGTAATTACACGTGCAAAATGTTCATGTATAATATTTTTATTAATAGAAATTTGAGTGAAAAGTCACGTAACTTGCATATATTAAAAATTAAGAATATAAGTTTCTAAGAAATTACGCATTGGAGTGAATTTGGTTCGAAATTTCGGGAAAAAAAAATTATATAGATTAATTATATAAATCTATTACACATATTTTCGTGCGTCTGAATTTTATCAAAATATTTTATTTAAATTATGCAGAATTAACTATATATCCTCCATGAAAGTACCAAAACATAAGAGATTTTTTTTTGTGAAACCTTAGCTTGATTTAAAAAAATACGCAATTAAGAAATGCTTGCGTAAATGTACTAGTGGAGTATAAATCAAGACTTGGGTATTGGCATTATGGATGTGATTTTGACATTTTACACAAAAAAAAAATAAAATAAATAATAATAATAATAATAATAATAATAATAATAATAATAATAATAATAATAATAATAATGGGATGTGTGTACTTTTTTTAAATAAAATAAAGAAAAGAAAAGAAAAGATTAGTGGAGAAGAAGGGAGGTTCTCCATCGTCGAAATGGCATATTCTTTGCAAGGTAACATTTTGAATCTATTGCTTTGTTTATTGACCATTAGTGGTGGGTGGGATGTGTGAGGATAATAGGTATTGTGACCCCACTCTTCCATTCATTCTTCTTCTCGCTTCTTCTAAACTTCAAAAACTACTTGATTAGATATCTTGTGAGACAGTCTCACGGATCTTTATCCGTGAGACGGGTCCATGTTACCGATATTCAAAATAAAAAGTAATACTCTTAGCATAAAAAGTAATACTTTTTCATGGATAACCCAAATACACAAAATACGATAAGTAAGATCGTCTCACACAAGTTTTTGCCAAACTATTTTGATTTCTTTTGGTATTTTTAGAGGTTTATTTTTTTAAAAAAAAATAATTTTTTTATCTCAATAAAGAGGGGAAAAATTCACGAAGAAATGTAGTTGTATAAATCTTCTCTGATAATTGACATTGATGTCCGACTCCTATGCACGCGTCTCGTGCGTGTATATTAAAATGTTTTTGTGTTAATGAAGTTATTGTATATAAAAAAAATCTATAACTAAAATTTTAGAGATTACTTAATATGTATTCAAATATGATAATTCACCGAAAAATTCGATTAAAATAAAACTAGCAAACGAACTAAGTTAAAATAAATTAGAGGGAGTCTAAGACATACAGTTTCTTGTACCTAACGCGCACGAATGATGGTCTCAGGCATGTCCAGGGTTCGTGCCTGTCTTTGCTTGGCTAGATGTCATTCCAGACCTTGCACAGAGTCTGAACCTTCATTGTCAAGAATTTTCTTGGCCGTTCATTTCTCAGACAATCTCTAATGTGGTATCGCATTGTTTGACTTTCTTTTCTATTTTCAAGCTTTCTCCAAATTTCAGTTAAACCTATAAAGACAATACAAATAAGACAGATTTAAGTACAAGGCTCGGAATCAAAACGTCACATAAATACGAATACGACGAAATAAATTACTGAAATCTCTTTAGAATTCGTGCTTACCAATAACCTTAATTATCCTGAAATTTATTATAATTTATAATATATATATATATATATATATATATATTGTTTTGAGAGTGATATGGCCATTTAAACTTAAATAAGATTGAGATAGTTTCGTTTTTTAGTAACGTAATAGAATTTTTTATTACAATATTAAACATTATATAAATAGAATTATATAAAATAACACATGGTTATGGAATATAATATCTTGAGTCAATGCCAAGATATATAGAGAATTTAATGCATCTTGAACAACTAGTTGAAATAAGCAGTTCACATAAAAATCATCAAAAAAAAAAAAAGAGTTAAACCATTTCCTACATAATTAATCTAATGAAAGGAGCCCATCTTGTTTAAAATCGCTTAAATGGTACGTATAAGTAACAAGTCGCTTTGCGAGGGTAACGTGTTTCTTGAAGTTTGTTTGTTCTTCATCACCTCATATATATATATGTATATATATGTATATATATCTGTGTGTGTGTTGACGCGCGCACATATTGAGTTTTCGTTTTTAAGACGGATAACTCGCCGTCATTACTCTTCGATTGTATATTGAGTAAACCTGAACAGTCAATGTTGATAATTATTTTTTCGGTTCAACTTCTAGGAAAGAAGCATCGAAAAGATATGTCAAGTAGTCTACAAAATTGTATCATTAATTTAACTTATATATGACCAGAGCGATACACGAGATGTTATTAAATATAATTAATGATTAAAATAGTAACTAAGTTTGTTTGAATAATTACTTGAAGTAAAAATCAAATAAATTAAATATAAATCATATAATTACAAAATGAATTAATTTTCAAATTTTGGAAATTTTGAAAATTTAATGAAATATCATAAGTGATGCGAAAATTTACATGTATTTAATTTTTAGAAAGAATATTTTCCTTAAAACATATTTATCCCTTCCAAATGTGCTTCAAAGATCAGGACAGACAACTGTTGTATCCAGGATACAACGACATCAGCGAAATAAAAATGTACCTTCACCTAATCATCAAAACTTAACTGTTGTCAAATGAAAAGCTAACAATATGAAATGAAAAAGAATGCTTGAGTGTGTTTGTAAAAAAATATATTTTTTATTTATGGATTGAGGAAATGAACACATTATTTATAAGATCTAAAATGTATATCAAAAGTCATGTAAGATTAATTAATCTTACAATTAACTCAAGAATATCGAAAGTTTTCAATTAACTCAAGAACGTGAAAACTCCAAAGACACTTCCACAAACATTAACCACAACTAACTCAAAAATGTGGAGAGCCAAAAGATACTCTCACGTTCATTAGCCGTAATTTTGATTCAAATTTTAACTTTAATTTAAATGTCCGACATATATATATATTTATTTATTCATGGGGATGGATATTAACAACTAAGATTAATATTTGATACTAATATTTTTTAAAAAAATTATCATTCCAATCTTAAATTTAATCTCTTTAAGGATAATATACACGGGAATACGAACATCGTTTGGTTACGTTTCTTTTCAACGATTTTTTCGGATAATATTTGTTTATATTTCAGAAGTCTCGTAAAATTTGAACTTCACAAGTCACCACATGTTATTGAAAAGTAGCACATCCCCTTGTCGCCTCTGATCTTTACAGGCCCATAAAATTCTTAAAATCAGACAGGACTAAGCCCAATTAACAGGTCATGAAAAGGCCCAGCATTCAATCACATGCACTCTGGCTCAGAAAACAAAAAATTCATTTTTTATATATAAAAAAATACGTACAGAATTAGAAGAACTTACATGTTAAAATATATAAGATATATAAAACAAAGAGTTTATAAGTTTTGGAAGAGTGTTTGATTAAAAAACATGAAAATTAAAGGAATCACTTTTAATATAACTTTAATTTTCATGTTCATGAATCATGATTGTACTTTACACATACATGACACAACTCAATATGAATAGAATGTGTATAAGGCAAAAATTTGTGTGAGACGGTCTTATTTGGGTCATACATGAAAAAATATTACTTTTTATGCTAAAAGTATTACTTTTTATTGTGAATATCGGTACTCGTCTCACTGATAAAGATTCGTAAGACCGTCTCATAAGAGACCTACTCTTTGTATAATTTGTCTAAATTTTTTTTTGGGGGGTATAATTCTCTATTTAATCCCTCTCCGTATTTTCTCGATTCAGTCTCTTATTTAACATTAATTCCAATATAGTATGTATGTATAATATAATATAATTTAATTTATAATAAATATTCGTTTAATTAGGGTTTTAAATAATTGTTTTGGATATAAATATTTTTTTCTTTTAGAAATGATTGACATAAAATACGGAGCAAATTATACTTAAATTTTTCGGGGGTGTGGTAAACTAAGGGGCTCTTGGATTTAGTGAATTGTTTTGAATGTTTTTTTTTTCTTTTAGAGATGATTAACATAAAAGACGAAGCATTTTTTACTTCGTATGAAACCAAACTCCACACACATTTTTTCATTTGAAAAAAAATATTTATATTAAAAAATATTACTTTTTATTATAAATATAGACAGTATTATACATATATTCTATTTGAGTTACTCATAAAAAAATATTAATTTTTATGACAAAATATTACTTTTTATTGTAAATATGGAAAGTGTTAATCTGTCTCCCGAATAAAGATCCGTGAGACCGTCTCACAAGAAACCTACTCCCGAAAAGATTATATTTAAAGTTATTTATCCCTATACTTGTGTATAAATTACTGATACCCATTTTCGAATTTTTTTAAATAATTTAATAAATACGATATATAATGAAACTTATAATTAATTTTCACGAGCTCTTGAATTGTGATTACTGCTTGCCATTAGCTTATATCAAATTATTGTGTTTGTCCCACATTGTATTGTTATACAATTTGAGGGACTACAAGGGGTATAAAACAACGGGCGCACTGCCTTCAAACCTCATACCTTTCTCGGCCTTTTGGCTAAGATCAAGTGTAGTATCTGTTCTTATCAGTTTAATATCTGATACGTGGGCCAATGGCTCACACGATATTAAATTTATTTTTTTAGGGGGAAGGCCCATCAAGGTAGCTTGCTGCCTGGGTCTTCGAGTGTCGCCCAAGCGTTGCACTATTGCATGGGCCTGGCACACCCCACCAATCCAAGTAAAAATTACGGTCCAATATCATTTAAGATGATGGACAAGGCTTTCTCTAATGCGTGATATCTAAAGAGTGAAGATTTGCGAATATTTTGTTCATAATAATATAATAACAATAGCGTCTCTAAAATTTTAAAAAAAATTAGATTACTTATTTCGATTTTCAATAAATTGGCTTTTTCAATGTTCATTAATTTATAATATAATGTAAAAAAAATTATTTTTTAAAATTTGTTAGAAGAACTAGCCTGTCTTAAGAATAAATATATGTGATACCGTTTTTTGAATAAATATATGTGATACCGTTTTTTGAATAAATATATGTGAAACCTTATTAAAAAAAATAGCCCTGTCTTATGAATAAATTATGTGAAACTCATTTAAAAAAAAATACTAAATACATTTGTCGAGTAAAATAATTATGAAAATGAAATAATCGTATCCTAAAGACTAAAAACATCTTAATCACTTCACGTTCAATTATACAATAGGAAAAAAAAAATTTTAAAAAAAACGTCAATTCTTAAAGGTTGAAATGCCTGATTATATTGTGTTTTCCATAAATAACCTATTAAATATATTTTCAAATAAAAATTTGAATCACAGGAAAAATAAAAAAGGATTTATAATTAAATCCATTCGGATGATTATTTTGGCCCCACACACATATATATCTATGCTATTCTATATTATTTTATTGAATTTGAGACATTTAAAGTAACTAACTTTGGTATCATTGTCTGTTTTAATAACTATATATATTAATAAAATATTAAAATTTTAATACAAGTTATATGTAGTTCAGCGGATATAGTCATTGTTTCTTGGGGTTTAGGTTATAATTTTAATTCTTATTGAGGTCATTTTTTTATTCTTTTATTTTTCAATTTATTTTTTAATTTATATATCAAAATTACAGTATAGTCACTCATAATTTTTATAATTATATTTTGATCCTCATTTAAATTTAAATCAAATGAATTATAAAAAATATTATAAAAGAACGCGACGCGTACGTCGGTATACTAGTATATATAATGAGGTTAGTCCCTCCTTCTTCTGAATAAAAAATATTGGGGCCCCCTTCTCACGTATGCGTCTTTATTTTCATTTTATTAATTTTTAATTTCAAATATCGAATCTTTCTAACTACAAAAATATCTATGACAAAACGCAATTCGTCGAAGGGATAAAAATGAAGGGAAGTTTTTTCTTTTTTTCATTCAATCCAAACCACTCAAAAATGAAAGTTAGATAAAGAAGTGTCAGTAAGAACTAGCACTAGACTTCTTCCCCCTCCTTTCTACTTTTGTGCTTCCACCCGGGCTTTTCATTCTGTTTTATAGAGACCCGAGGTTGAATCAAAATGAATGTATATGTATAAAGGTGAGGTACTTTCCCCGGCATACGAAAAGAAAATCCAGGATGACGGCTTTCAAAAGAACGAGTAAGGGACGGGGAGAGGGATGCTCTCGAAACCAAACGAGACTAGAAAGAACACGAGAATTAGATCATTCATATGTGTGTGTTTTTTTGTTTACTTATATATATAAAATTAAATGCACGAGAGTATTATTTACACTCGTTGTCTTATTTAATACACTATGATGGATAATAATAACTCATTTAAAATATCTGACTATATTATATTAAAATTGATTGGTAGGAATTGTCCATTGAGATTATTAACGTTTTTGTTCGAGACTCAGACAACACACACCGCCCTTCTTGGGGATCACAGGAGCGACACTTGAGTACTCGAATCCAACATCCCAGCATCCTCTCGTCATTCAATTGGTTCAACAAATATTATTTGTTATATCACACCCCATTTTTTTATTTTTGTACTGAAAATTGACAATGCTACTCTTTAATTAAATGTTTTTTAAAGTAAATTTACTGATAATTTTAATGGACAATTCCTAAAACAATTATCTTGAAAGATAATTACACAAAAAATATATTTAAATTTGTTAACATCATAAAATGTACAAAAATAAATATACAAAACAAATATTAAAAAATAATTATTACTCTTATTTTCATCTTAATTTATATTTTATTTTCAAATTTCCAATACAAATGATGTTCTTTCTTATTTTTACATTTTTTTATTCTCTATCTTTTATATTTTTTACTATAACTTAAAAAATTAACTTAAAATTACTAAAAAAAATAGTTTAAACAAAAATTATTTATAAAATATATAGTTAATATATTTGTGTTTTAGCATTTTTCAAAATATAAGTACGGGCCTCTTGGAGCATGTGGGGAGAAAATAGTCTTTGCACTAATAGGACTGCAATCTATCTTTTATGTTCTTGAGGAACTGTTTAAAGATACTTTTTTGTGAGAGCAGCTTCAAGGACTTTTAATTTATTACTATAACTTAAAAAATTAACTTAAAACTACTAACAAAATTTAGTTTAAACAAAAAATTATTTATAAAATTTATAATTAATATATTTTTGTATTAGCGTTTTTCAAAATAAGAAAAAAGTAAAATAAGCACAAATTAATATTTAGTATTATCTACACAACACAATAAAATTCAAATATGTCGGGTGAAGTGTGTATAAGTGAGAGTAGTGTGACCTATTGCGAAGTTCTCGTCTATCAAGTTATTGACATTACGATGCTTGATCTTGTTAGATAGGTGGGTCGTAAAAGAGTGAAACCAGATCTTAACGGCTAATATTGTCTGTGCTGTTGACAATACCGATGATAGAGAAAGAGTAAGAGTGATCTCTAAAAAATATGAGATAACACCAACAGATAGACACGTACCTACACGAACTCATGAGCCTAACAGCCCGACTCATTAGCACCCAAGTAAGTTGATACCTCATGGATGAGCCCACTATCCTTGGTCCATCCCTAGCCCAAATGGAATACAAGCCCATCAAGGGCCCATGTATTCTCCTATAAATACCAGGTTTGAGCCTTCAGTTAAGGCATTCACTATATTATTCTCAGCAGCACCCTTAGCTGCTCCCGCCATATATCCTCAGTCTCTGATTTGAGCGTCGGAGGGGCTACGCCAGGACACCCTCATGGCCCCCTTCTAACGATCTTATTTGTGATTTCAGGCTCAGGGTAATTTCAAAACCTGCGTCTGGACTAGTGACACTTACTGTAAGCGGACCCTAAAATTTTCCGTGAGTATCATAGGTGGAATCTGTATTGCCACAAGTATAAGAAAATAATATTGTGCATTGACTAACAGCTATAGCTTTTTGCTTAGTGGTAAGTGTTTGATATTAACAATTAGTATCAGAACGATTTCATGAGTTCAAGTATCCCAATAAGCATATGTATATATTTCTTTGGGAAAAATGTTGGGTTAAACGTGCATAAATGATATTAGTACTGAGATGTGTGACATCATGTGAAGTTCTTGTATATTAAGATGCTAATGTTGCGACGCTTGATCTGGTTGGTCAGGTGAGCCATAAAATAGTGACGTCAGATCTTTACAGATAATATTGTCTCTGCTGGTGACATAATCGACGGTTGGAAAACTGTAAGACTGATCTCTAAAGGATATTAGACAACACCAGCAAATAGACATGGGCCTTCTCGGACTCATGATCATAATAGCTCGACCATTAGCACTCAATTAGGTGCATTATGTGCAATCAAAACTATAAAAAAATAAAGTTGTTCGTTAATTAACAACTATAGTTTTTGACTTAATGATTAAACGCTTGATCTAACAAAATAATACCTTTATACTATAAAAAATATGTTTTTACTCCGTTGATGATATAATACAAAATAAAAATATGAAACAACATAATATTCTTAATTCTAGTTTTACGTTTGAAGATATTTTGTATTTTATATCAAATTTAAATAAATCAATTTTTTTTATTCTTTGTATGTCCACGCTAAAACTTGGTATCAATATAAATATTCTTTAAGATCAATATATAAACTCTTTTCATAATTTTATATTCTATTTATATATGATGAAATATTGTGAAATTTTTTTAATATTAAAACTTTAATTTTTGACATACAAAATAATTGTATTTGAGGTTTTTAAGTTAAATCAAGATTTTATTATATATATAAAAAACATTATAAAAGCAATCATGATTCATGCCTAATAAATACGTAATCACATGGGCTGTTGTTGGGCCTTATTATATCTTCGAACCCCATAAATCGTAATTATTGGGCCTTAGTCTTTCGAACCAGAGATCCAAACATCGTTGTACTTGTACAATCCTCTAAAATTTTAATTTGCCAAATTCACCATTATCCTCGTCCAAGTATTCCTTTCATAAATGATACGAAAATAGCATTATTCATATTATTTAATGAAAAATAGCATTATTATTATTAGATACAATTATAAATATGACAATTGAAATGAAAATATGTCATTAATAACTAAAAAAAATGCTTTATTGCTCGTTTTACTATGTCCTCCTATTCATCTTTTGTTTGGATGAATTTATGAATTTCCTTCCTGATTGCTTAAGCTGTAATTGACGATTATTTACAATAATATTATGAGTTTTTATAGTATGAATAATCTTTTATCATCATATTTCTCTAATCAAGTTTATAAAACATGTTAACTCTATCTAAATTATAACACTCATATACAATAATGGTTTATTAATTAATTTTGTCTAAAAAATCTAGAAATTATAACATGTTAACTCTATCTAAATTATAACACTCATATACAATAATGGTTTATTAATTAATTTTGTCTAAAAAATCTAGAAATTATAACATGTTAACTCTATCTAAATTATAACACTCATATACAATAATGGTTTATTAATTAATTTTGTCTAAAAAATCTAGAAATTATTTAAAATTTAAAAAATGTATAGATTAAGTGTTTCATAATAACTTTTGACCAAGAATTGATTTGCTTATTTAAAATAAGATAAAAACAAAGATTCATATGATTTTGCTTAATTTAAGATTATAAATTTTTTTCTTCAATATATAATATATTAAATAAAATAAGAGTAATTTTTTTTATTAAATAGAACATATATCAGAGTTATTTAATATAAGGGACACATGTTCGATAATATAGTAAGTATAGATTTAGATAAATATTTATTCTATTATAGCTAAAAGAAATATTCGTTTTACCATAACTCTTTTTATTATTATTAAATTATTATTATTATTATTATATAAAGAAGATAAATATAAACCAAAAACGCCTTTCTTCTTCTGGAATAAACAGAATCACTTCCCAAAATTTACATTTGAACTAATTAATCACGTATGCATACATATATATGTATGTATGTAAATATACGTGCAATTCATGTATACATACACACACACGACGAACATCGATTGATTCACAGATGAAGAAAACTGTCTTCAGCTCCTTCATTCAAAGATTCATTATTTGAAAGAGGCTCAAAGGATCTCTTAACTGTGATATTTCCAATACTTTCCCATTTTTTGCTGAATTATGCCTTTCGTATGATTCAGGTATGTGGATTTAGAATTGCTTGTTTTTTTTTTTTGGTTTATTTTCAGGATTTTTTTTATCGTTGATACGTGAATTTGGAGGTGATCTGCGTAGAGATATGGTTTAGAGCTGATTGTATTACGCTAATTGCTGTTTAGGCGTGTTTAGTGGATCTGTGTCTCTATTTTTAATGTGCATGAGTTTGGTGGTTTGATGATTTCGATTTTTGCAGGTCGTTGGATGGTTATTAGTTTTTCCAATTTGGGTGAATAAAAGTAGATTTGTTTTGAAGATTGAGGGAAACAATCAAAATAAAAGTACTAATTTTTTAAAATAGAGGTTTGAGATGAAGAGGTCTAGAGAGGACGTGTTCATGAATTCTCAACATAAGCGGCCTGTTATCTCTTCTCGAGTTCCACCGTAAGCTTATTATTATTTTGTTTGGTTTTAGTTTCACTATTTTGTAAAGTTAGTTAATTGATTGTTGGTTTTGTCGTTTTTGTTTTTAAAATTAATGAGACCGATATTCCATCATCAAACCTACAGTTTTGAATGTGGTTAAAAACTATGGTAATCACGAGTTGCATGTATTATGTTAGTCTTTGCATCATCAAGTGTCTCAAAGTTGAGAACTTTTTTACTCATGCTCTCTATTTATGGTTGTTTCAGTTTTTTTTGTTGGACATAGTTATAGATAAAAGAATCAGGCCGGTTTGAAGTATTCATACCTTTATTTGTATATTCACGCAGTTGTTGCGACACCACATGTTATAGTATTTTAAATTTTCAGAAATAAGTTCAATTCTGATACCTACACTTATAATTTTATTTCTTTTAATGTGATGCAAGTACTGATTTGTAGTCACGAGTCTTTGATGATGTGATACCTGTAAATGGGTCGATGATAGTTTAAGCGAGTATCCTTTGTTCTTATTGATTTGAAACTTATGCTTTGTGATGATGAAGATCCGGTCAAGCCCAGATGGTAACCCCAAGCATCACGCAGAGGCTGACAACAAATGATGCATTGACATATCTGAAGGCTGTGAAGGACATTTTTCAAGACAATAGGGATAAATATGAGGATTTTCTTGACATAATGAAAGATTTCAAGGCTCAAAGGTGTAAAATTCTGCTTTCCTCCTTGTTTATTACAGTTATCCCATTGTTCAGATTCTGTAAGTGTAGTGTATTTATAGTCTGTTTACATGGTGTCTTTGCAGAGTTGGTACATCGGGTGTTATCTTGAGAGTGAAGGAATTATTTAAAGGGCACCGACACCTAATTTTGGGTTTCAATGCTTTTCTCCCTGTGGGATATGAAATCACTCTCCCAGTGGAGGATGAACCACTCCCAAAGAAGAAGCCAGTAGAGTTTGATGAAGCAATCAACTTTGTAAACAGAATCAAGGTCAACTGCGAAAAGCATTGTACCACTACAGTTATCTACTCTGTACTTTTTAACTAGAATTCAGTGTAAACCTCTTCTGAATGAATTGCAGACTAGATTTCAAGGGGACGATCATGTGTACAAAGCTTTCCTTGATATTTTGAATATGTACAGAAAAGATAATAAGTCAATAACAGAGGTTTATCAAGAGGTATTCCGCTATAAGTCATATTTCTAACTTTTTAATTACATTCTTAAATAGTGAGAATAATGATATTTGGGATTTCAATTTTTTTGTAGGTTTCAGTTCTTTTTTGGGGCCATGCTGACCTACTTGTAGAGTTCACACATTTTCTACCAGATACTTCAGGTGATGCATCTGTCCATTTTGCTCAGTCTGATAGAGATTACATACTACCACGGGATGATAGAGGCTCTCCCATGACCATGGCAAGGTCAAGTCTAGTTGACAAGGTAGTTAGTTTCTTTGTGATTGTGTGGGCATTCGTTTTTTTATGGTGTTCTGCTACATTTCTACTCACTTGACAAAAGCCCGCTCTTTCACACGCTGTTGATGACCAGAATGTCGATCACACTGATTCAGATCAGTGGAATTGGATTGAAAAAGTGGAAAAAAAAGAAGACGGAGACCAAAATGAGTGGGAACACGAGTACAATTTTAATCATAAACGAAAATCTGCTCGCAAAGATGATTCTGTGACAGACCAGGTTTACCAAGGTAGTTTAAATTCTGCAAGCTTTGTTCCCTGGCAATTTTATGTCCAGGGAAATAAATTTAATTAATGTCTTCAATTGGTTTGCTTGTTGTTATAGAATCAATTTATCAGAACAGTCAATCTTAACTAAGATTATGTTTGTATAACTTATTATTTTATATCTGTTGAATCTTAATCAGTTTTGTTCAAACTCCAGTCGATATGCTTGTAGGAATTTGCTCATAATGAATAATATTAAAGCTCGTTAACTGAACTTTTTAATTCTCTTTCTGTTGCAGAAAATTTTTTGTCTTGAGGGGATTAGGATATGAGCACCTTCTGAAAATCGAAGTAGGGACATTCATATCACTAAATTATGTCAATTTATTCTCAGGGATGCAGGAGTTGGTTTCATCTTTCTGTGAGAAAGTGAAGGAAAGATTACAGGATCCAAATAATTACGAGAAATTTTCAGACTGCAGTTCGTTCCTACAAAAGGAAATTCATCACGTCATCTCAATTTCGTATTCTGGTGATCTTCTCTTGAATTCTCTTTGCTATTTTTCTTCACACATGACTTGCACATGTCTTGTTATTAATATGGTTCTGTACAAGGGTATATATTATACATTATTACCTTTTTAACCCTTTTCCGTTGTGGACTGTTTATTCTGTTTCCTTGTGGTTAATATCTACTGCTTCCAATTCATTTTCACAATTCTGTCTTTTGAGACCCCATGAGAATAAGTGCCAATTCATTTTCACAATTCTTTCTTTTGAGACCCCATGAGAACAAGTACCCTCTGAAATTACAAAATCTTTATGTCCGTCCTACATGTTCCCTGTTTTTGCACGTTGAGAGATGTAGAGCCAAGTCATTCAATAATTTCCCGATCCATTCAGTAGAGAAATGAGTTAGTAGCTTGTTCCGTGGTCTGAGATTAATTTAAATATCTACGTGTTGATTTTTGATTATGTGCTTACTTCATGAATGAATGAATCTATGTTCTCCTACACCAATCCCCTTGTCAAGTCTACACTAATGGCTATCACAGTTTCTCAGACTGCAATAAAGGTCCATGTTGTCAATACCACAAATAGGCTTACCAACATTTCTTTTGTGATTTAAATTCAAGAAGCGGTTAAAAAGGAATTTTTAGTTATTGAATTTTTAATTTTTTAATATTTTAATTTCTATGATGTCCTTGGTAAGGTCACTAATCTAGATAGAATCTTTTGGCTTCAGGTGGCTAGTTTACTAGGGACTCATACAGACCTTATGGAAGAGTGCGAAGATTTCGTAATTTATGTTGAGAAGACTGGTAAATGTCACATTTGGTTTATCTTTAGTACTCTCTCAGAATGTGCCCCATATATTTCTGTGCCTGGGGATACTTTCTAAAGTGTGTCTCCGTAAAGCTTTTTCAGTATATATACAGTATTTTCATACTGAAAAAGCTTTACTATATATATATATATATATATATATATATATTCTGAGGAACATACTTGTAAAGTTCTTCATTCATCCTGATAGTTGCTTACTATGTTAATTATTTGTGTGGTAACAAATTTTCTGAATGATATTGCTAAACCATACAAGAAATGTCTGTATAGAAGTCTGTTACACCTATAGCGCCTCAAGAATGATAAATGTCATGTATTACAGTATTATTATAACCAATTTAGCTCATTTCAGGAAGCTTGTGGAACAATAAAACTATTGTTAGATCTTTAAAGGTGGAAGATCGAGATGCATATGATCACGACGGAGAAGGCATGGATAAAAATAAAGATCGTGATATCAGAGAAAGTGATAGATATGATAGGAGTATTGCCTTTAACCCTAAAGATGTTTCAGGACACAGGATGTCTTTACATGCAAGCAAAGACAAGTTGATGGCTAAATCTATTCATGAACTTGATCTCACCGATTGTGAGAGCTGCACCCCAAGTTATCGGCTTCTTCCGCAAAATGTAGGTTTATTTATTTATATGTCCATAATGAATCTTCTAAATTTTCTACTCATATAACATTGCCATTTCCATAAGACAGTATCCGATTTCATTAGCAAGTCATAGAACAGAGATTGGTGCTAAAGTGCTGAATGATCGATGGGTGTCTGTCACATCAGGAAGTGAGGATTACTCATTCAAACACATGCGGAAAAACCAATATGAGGAAAGCTTGTTCCGTTGCGAGGATGATAGGTGTGGACTTTCTCATGAGTTCAATTGTCACAACTTCACCCCTTAATGAATTTACTTCCATTTTCCTTCCACAGACCTTTATGTTTTCTTTTCTATTTTGTCATCACTTGCTATTCCATAAGTTTCTAGCATAGGCTTATTTATTCTTGCATAACATCTTAAACTGATACTATAAATTTAGCATCTGAATTGTCGTTCGCTTTTCAGTAACAATTGGTGGCTGTTCGGAGCTTCTTTTACTTCTTTTTCATTTTTCTAATTGGAGATGAATATTGGTCCCTGATGGATTTTCTTTCATTTTAATTGCCAATTGGCTATCTGCCAGGTTTGAACTTGACATGTTGTTGGAATCTGTGAACGCAACAACAAAGCATGTTGAAGAACTCTTAGACAGTATTAACGTTAATACAAGTATGACAGACAGTTCATTTCGCGTGGAAGATCATTTGACAGGTTCAGCCAATGAGTGTCTGATGAAATATGAATCCTCAAATTATTATGCCTTGCACCGATTTAAAGTTCATTTCCTTTTTTCCTCGTTTCAGCTCTTAATCTACGGTGCATTGAGCGTTTATATGGGGATCATGGGCTTGATGTGATGGATGTATTAAGGAAGAATGCTTTGCTTTCCTTGCCAGTTATATTAACCCGGTTGAAACAAAAACAAGAAGAATGGGCAAGGTGTCGCTCCGAATTTAATAAAGTGTGGGCTGAAATTTATGCGAAGAACTACCACAAGTCACTAGACCATCGAAGCTTCTATTTTAAGCAGCAGGATACGAAGAACTTAAGTGCTAAAGGTAAAACAGGTTAATTTTTTTGACTTGGTTCCTTATCTCATTTGACAAGGCTATGTTTTTGTTCATTATTTGTTTTACTATATGATAATTTCAAAATTACAGTCAAGTATTAGAAAAGTATGAAAATGGTTCTCTGTGTTGATCAGTACATAAAATAGAAATTTGAGGGAGATTTTGTTTTCAGTCATGGATGATGATGCTTTAATTATTGCAAGCATCTTACATAATTTTATGATATACATGCTTTTTTCAGTGATTGCCATTTTATTGTCTTGAGATTTCGTGCTTTGGAAATTTTATGTATCAATTGAAGATTTGCTGGATTTCGGTGGAATACTGTGTATTCTTGACTGTGTTATTATGGCATCTTTTGTTTATTTGATTCGTAGTTTGTGCTTTATGTTTTTACAAGTGATGGTGTTCTCCACTTGCCATAAACTTGATACAGTCTACTTCTTACCTGCGTGTCCATTCTGCTGGCTGGAGTTTTAGAGTTAATTACTGGTGAAGATATTGTTTATTTTTAGTTTTTTTGGTCAGGTGGGTCTTTGGATGATGCCCATGTTTTTTATGATATTCCTCTTTTGTCCTTCAGTTTTCAGTTTAATTTTCTCACCGTTGCTTTCAGCCATGCACCCCACTCGTTTGTCACCATTTTTGCTCTCCTTTCCTGGTTTTACCAGATCCCTGTTTCATTATACATGGCCAATCCAGTTTCCCTCCACATTGATGCCTCTGAGTCAGGTATCTGATTCTGGCTACCTAGAGTTTCTCCTATTTTCTTCCATTATTTGTCTTCTCATGTGTGTTTGGATCTGAGTTCCTTTTATGCATAATACAATTTTTTTAATGTAAAAATTGTCGTTTGTTGTCCAAAGATCTATTTTTGTAATTTAATAAAGATCCAAACACATATTTGGCTTTTTTCCAGAATTGACGTTTGTTCAGTTCTGTAAATGGATCTGAAGCAACTTGATTTCTCGCGTTGTTACTTTCTTGTGATTCTTGTTAACATTAAAAAATCTGTACATTCATCGAAATTAAAGATTAAAAATTGTTTGTATGGTGTAGTCAGGCATCTGATTCTGGGTACCTATGGTTTCTCCTTTATTGTTCCATTATTTGTCTTCTCAGTTTGTGTTTGGATCCGAGTTCCTTTTATGCTTAACATAAATTTTTTCGTGTAAAAATTTTCCTTCGTTGACTGAAGATCTATTTTTGAAATTTAATAAACATCCAGTCACTTATTTGGCCATTTTTCCAGAATTGAGGTTTGTTCGGTTACCTGTTACCTGTATATGGATCTGAAGCATCTCGATTTCTCCCATTGTTACTTTCCTGTGATTCTTGTTAACATTAAAAAATCTGTACATTCATCAAAATTAAAGGTTAAAAATTGTTCATGTGGCTTCCGTGATTGCATTCAAGGAAATTCTTGATCTGAAAAATCTTATGAGTCTGCCAGTTCAAAACTCTGATTACGAAGTGTACAAATAAATTATGCCTGCTCAATTTCGATATTTGATTTTTTACCTTTTCACTGAAAATGACAAATGACCAAAAAAATTGTGAGAATGAGATTGCAACAAGTCTGACTCTGATATTTGTTTGTGAAGAATTTGATAAACTGAATTCTTGAATTTTATTAATGTCAAACAGAGTATAAATACTCAAGGAGCAAAGATCAGGAAATATCCTCAAACTAGTAAATAAAACATAATCAAATCCTTAAACTAAGAAACAGAATAAAATCAGAAATAAAACTAAATCTAGGATCCTAATCTTAATAAAAAAAGAAACTAATATTACGTATATCTCTTCTAACTTTTATAATTCGACACTCCCCCTCAAGCTGGGACGTAAATGTCATACATTCCCAACTTGTTACATATTTCATCAAAGTTAGGACCAATCAAAGCTTTGGTCAAGATATCCGCAAGTTGCTCACTAGTTGGAGTATACCGCAGTAATACTTCGGTACTCTTAATCTTTTCGGCAATAAAGTGACGATCGATTTCGACATGCTTAGTACGGTCATGATGAACAGGGTCTTTAGCAATGCTAATCGCAGCTTGATTATCGCACTTGAGGATCACAGACTCATGGTACGGCATCTTCAATTCGGCCATTATTCTTCTAATCCATATCCCTTCACACGTGGCTAAGGACAACGCCCGAAACTCAGCTTAGAACTGCTTCTTGACACAACGGGTTGCTTCTTGCTCCTCCAAGTCACCAAATTTCCCCATATGAAAGAATAGTAACCCGTAGTAGATCTTCGGTCAATACGACTTCCTGCCCAATCAGCATCTGAAAACATAATGATGCTACGATCATTATGTTTCTGAAATAAATTCCCCTTTCTGGGAGACTTCTTCAGATACCGAAGTATGCGGTAGACTGCATCCATGTGGCATTGCTTCGGATTATGCATGAACTGACTTACGTAGCTAACTGCGAAGCCAATGTCCGGTCGTGTGTGCGACATGTAGATCAATCATCCCACCAACCGTTGATACCGTTGTTTCTCGACGGGATCTCCTTCGGGTACACCTTCGGCCTCTCGAGTCGATACCATTGGTGTGCTTGCAGGTTTACAACCGAGCATCCCAGTATCATTAAGTAGATCGAGTACATGTTTCCGCTGAGAAACGGATATGCCCTTCTTTGAACGGGTAATTTCCATACCTAGAAAGTAGCGGAGAGGTCCCAAATCATTAACCTCAAATGTCCGAGCCAACGTAGCCTTGATACTACTGATTTCCTCTTCATCATCTCCTGTTAATATAATGTCATCCACATACACAATAAGAATGGCAATTTTATTATCTTGAGAATGTTTAACAAAGAGCGTATGATCTGTTTGGCACTGGACAAACCTCTAGTTTTTAACCACCGTTGAAAACTTTCCAAACCACACTCTCGGCGATTGTTTAAGACCGTAGATGGACTTATGCAGTCTGCACACTTGATTCCTTGGTTCATTCGGAACCACTAAACTGGTGGGAACTTTCATATACACTTCTTCCTCTAGGTCCCCATTAAGAAATGCATTCTTAATGTCCAATTGCTGCAATTTCCAGTCGAGATTCGCTGCTAAGGAGAGGAGGATCCGGACAGTATTGAGTTTCGCAACCGGCGCAAATGTCTCTTCATAATCGATCCCATAAGACTGAGTAAACCCACGAGCCACTAATCGAGCTTTCAATCTCTCAACACTCCCATCAGCGTTAAACTTCACCGTAAAAATCCATTTACAACTCACCGCTCTTTTACCCGGTGGCAATTCGGTAATCGACCACGTACCATTCTTTTCTAGAGACGTGAGTTCGGATTTCACTGCTTCAGCCCAACCCGGATGCAGAAGTGCTTCCTGTATGGTATTCGGAATGTAGATATTATCCAGCTTCGTGACATATGCTCGGTAGGACTGGGAGAAACGTCCGTAGGAGACCCACCTATCAATCGGATGGTTAGTGCATGTACGAGTACCTTTCCGTAGAGCTATAGGCAAGTCTTCCAGATTCTGATTCTGAGGGGCTGGAGTCGGAGTGCTTAGTGTAGTTGTCTCCGGAATTGGGATCGGTGTATTGGTATCTTCAGCGGCAAGTGTAGGATGTGCTGGAGCTTCACACTCCCCCTGACCTCGTCGCCACTGACCTCGCGTATAGACTTGGAGGTTTGGCGAGGTGGGTGGACTAACATGGGTTTCGGTAGCTAGTGGGTTCGGGTTCGGTGGGACAATAGGTGTAGTTGACTTGGGTGGTTCGGGATCAAGAAGGATTTTACAAAACGGGACTTCGATTGTAGGTTGTTTCTCCTCCTGAAGGACAGTTTTGGGATAATAAGGAGTATCCTCAAAAAAGTAAACATCCATAGTTGTGAATGTTTTTCGAGAGACGGGGCAGTAACATTTGTATCCTTTTTTGTTAGAGGAGTGCCCGATGAATACACACTTGGTAGCCCGAGGATCAAGCTTACTACGGGAATGAGGGTAGATGTGAACGAAAGTCGTGCAACCAAATATTTTTGGTGGGAGATGAGATGATAATGTATTAATATGTGGGAAACTGGACGATAGGGTTTGAAAAGGGGTGACATACCGCAAGACCCGAGACGGGAGCCGATTGATAAGATAGGCAGCGGTCAAAACAGCTTCTCCCCACAGGTATTTCGGCACATTCGTGGAGAATAGGAGGGAACGTGCGACCTCTAAAAGGTGACGGTTTTTTCTTTCGGCAATCCCGTTTTGTTGCGGTGTGTCGACGCAAGAGCTGATTTGGACAATGCCCTGCTTGGTGAAATAGGATCCTAAGGTGGTGTTGAAGTAGTCACGGGCATTATCAGACTTGAGAACCCGAATACGGGTATTGAATTGTGTTTGGATCATAGTGTTAAAGGCTGGAAATATATGGGTGAGATCAGATTTGTCCTTCATAAGAAAGACCCATGTAAGGCGGGTATGATCATCGATGAAGGTGACGAACCACCGGGCTCCATTTATATTGGGTATCCGAGATGCGCCCCAAATGTCACTGTGGATGAGTGAAAATGGTTGAGAAGGTTTGTATGGGATAGGATTACATGAGACCCGAGTGTGTTTTGCAAGTTGACAGATATCACAATGAAAAAACCTCGACTTTTTATTAACGAATAAATTCGGATACAATTTTTCAAGATAAAAGAAACTTGGATGACCTAACTGAAAGTGTAAGCGCATAACATCACTTCCAGACTCTATATGAAAACCAAAACTAGAATTTGAACAGGAATGAGAGCGAGACTCGAGGCTGGATAGACTTGTATTGAGGAGATAGAGGCCTGAGCACATCCTAGCACTGCCAATCGTCTTCATCGATCCCAATTCCTGGAAAAAACACACATTATTGGAAAAATCAGCCGAGCACTGTTCATCGGTTGTCAATTTACTAATGGACAATAAATTGCAATCCAAAGAAGGAACATGCAGCACAGATTTAAGAGTAAGATCGGAGGAAATCTGTACAGATCCGAAACCAGCAATCCGGGTCTTAGTGTCATCCGCAATCCGAACATGGTGAGAGTCGGTATTGGGTTGGTATGTTGTAAAGAGATTCCGGTTGCCGGTTATAGTACTGGGTGACACTGAGTTCTCCCTGCCGGAGGTCGTGAAGGGCTGATTCAATAGCCGATAGTTCCGAGGTGTTATCGGAACTTGAATACGTCTCACGGACTGCCTCCCAAACATCTTTAGCAGTCTCGTAGAGAAGGAAATTCTCACCTACTTCCAAACTCATGGAATTGATGAGCCATGACATGATTAAGTGATTCTCCGTCTTCCACTTCTTATAGCCGGCATCAGTCTTTGCTGGGTCTTCAATTTCTCCGATGAGGTACTCTTCTTTGCCGCGTCCACAGATGAACATTCTTACGGATTGGGACCATTGCAAGTAGTTCGGACTTGTAAGGCGGTGAGGAGTGATAAGGAGAGAGTTATTGGAAGGGTTGGGATTCGACTCAAGGATATCGGATTTTTCCTCCGAAAAGGTTCCTGTGGCGAGACCGTGTTTTACCATGGTCGCTCTGATACCATGAAGAATTTGATAAACTGAATTCTTGAATTTTATTAATGTTAAATAGAGTATAAATACAAGGAGCAAAGATCAGGAAATATCCTCAAACTAGGAAATAAAACAGAATCAAATCCTTAAACTAGGAAACATAATAAAATCAGAAATAAAACTAAATTTAGGATCCTAATCTTAATAAAAAATGAAACTAAATATTACGTATATCTCTTCTAATTTTTAATAATTCGACAGTTTGTTTTGTTTTTTGTTTTTGTTTTTGTTTTTTATTTTTTTAATTTTATTTTAATAATGTAGGATAAGGCTTTTTTTAATTCTTCCAATCTTCTCACTAGTTTTCCCTTATAAAACATTTTGCATCCATCATTGATATTGCGGCGGATGGAAATAAAAACTCCACAGATAATTTTTCAATTCTTGAAGATTGATCTACTGGTATTTAATATTATCATAAATTCATACTAACAAGGGATGCCTAATTGAGTTTCTCCTCTCTCTCTCTCTCTCTTGCATGTGGAGTGTATTATCTCTTCCCATAAAGTGTTGGTCTGAGCTTGTACATTACACAAGTATTGAAATTTATTTTCCTCCAGGCTGATTTTTGGCTGCTGCCATGCAAACTAAGTAATAAACTGTATCTAGTCAAAGAAGTTGGATTTCTACAATTGATAATAAAGTCTACTTGGAAAACATCAACTGATTTCTCCCTCTCCCTCTCCTTCTCCCTCCCCCTCCCTCCCTTTGTCTACTTCTATCTTAAAAATTAATACCCTGATTTTGAATGACCACATATTTTCATTATGATTTTCTCTACATTCAGCATTGTTAGCTGAGATCAAAGAAATCAGTGAAAAGTACCAGAATGAAGGTGATATGCTTCTCTCAATTGGTGCTGGATATAGGCAACCTAAACAACCTCATATGGAATTTGAGTATTCCGATCCTGAAATCCATGAAGATCTTTATCAGCTCATGAAATATTCATGTGGAGAATTTTTTACGTCGGAACCGCATGACAAAATCATGACAATTTGGACAACCTTCCTTGAGCGAATGCTTGGTGTTCCTGCCCGTCCACACAGTACTGACTCTGAAGATGTCAAGCATAGCAATTATGTAGCCAAAAATGTGGCCAATATTGGTGTAGAAGTGAATGCTAGTCCTCTTGGTAAGGCAGCTTCAGGAAACTGCAAATCAGTGGACCTGTTGAAAAATGGTGACAAAAACTATTCCGACTGAACAACCTAGCTCCAGCAAAGAGCAGATGGGAAATGGCGGCGATGGGGTTAATATTGACGGTTCTCCTGATGCAGATTATTCATATCATAAGAGTGATGTCTGTATGGCATCCAAAAATGCAGCAATGCAGACTGATCACAGTATAATGTCTGCCGCCTCAGGGTCAAGCAAACAAGCTGGTGTCGTTGAGCAAGGCGCTTCTGCCGAAAGTGGCATTAATGAGGAAAACACTTCAAATAGGCAGAATGGTTCATATTTATTCTTTAATCTAGATTTTTACTTTTGAGATGTATTGTGAAACTTAAGGAAACTTTTAATTATTGTGCTCTTTGCTATTGCATCAGGACCTGATGTTGCCAATTCTGATTATCCAATAGTGGCAATGCTTAGTGAAGAATCACAGGTAAATAAGATTTTGCGTGAATTGAATTTTAGTACTTTATTAGCAATCCTTCTATAAGTTTGGCTTGGGCGTGATTATTTTGGTATTTGATATCTACCACCTTTGCTTTGTCTGGTTGCAAGGAAATCTGATGATGAAAGTACTTAGATTTTAGAGAAGATTCCGTGAAGGGAAAGAAAGATGTAGGAAAGTTTTCATGTTCTTCACATCTGTTTCAGAATATTTCCTTTTGAATAATCCGGGGCTTGATGAAAATTGGAAGTTGTGAATATAATACTTGATAGATTCAAATATATTTAATTCTTTGCATAAAAATGTTGGGGGATGTTTTATGAGTGTTTTGGGAAAATAATATATATTTCTGCTCCTCAACAGAAGAACAGGAAACTCAAAATATCATACTTGCATTCATGCATGTTCAGGTAAAATGAAGGTGAGAAAGAGAACATACAAAATCATACTTGTAAACATGTAGTTAAGTAAAATGACGTGGCCACTTGTTATAAATTGCTGTCGATTGGTTATGCAATTATCTGAGATATGTTAAAATTTGAACTAGAAATTTACCGGAATGTCAATGTCTAATTTTATTCTTCAATATATTTTGAGGTGTGATGAGTTTTGCTGGAACACTGGCCCCTATAATTAGGGGGACTGGCAGCGGCTGTTATCCTCCTATCTAAACCTGAAATAACTATAATATCGGCTCTCTAATATCGGCTCTCCTCACACTTTTTGTGACCTCCTTCCCCTCCATCCAGAAGCAGGTTTTGGATCAAATTTAAAGCCACTCTTTTATGTACTACCACAGAAAAAAGGCAATGGGTCCATGTTTAATTACCTTCAACTTACTCATCCCTCTAACTTCCTGCCATATCATTTGTTACCCATCGGAGTATATAGAAGCTATTTCTTTTGACTAATTTGGAAATGTTTATTCTTTTTCATTCTAAGACATGGATGAGTAAGAAGACATTTACAGTAGGTGAGAATAATTTTTTTTATTAAGAAGCAAATCACTTGACAGTTTCTAATTTTTCTCACCATGCTGTGTCTGATGGTACATCGACTGCTGGGTGGAGAATGTTGAATATTTGTTAGAACAGAAAATGGAAATGATTTTCCTTGGAGCTCTTGCAAGCAAACTAATGCCTGATTATCATTTATTTTAATATTTTCTCAATGACAGTGATCTTTTCATTCAATCAAGGAAATAACCAGAGTTACAAATTTTTGTTGCTTCTCTTCTTTACCTTACAAAAATTACTAGCAAAATGATCAACTTGTAAGGTGAACAGAATTTATTTTATCACCTTAACTGGTAATTGAATGTTATTGAACCATTATATTACATGAAACATAACTTCTCCTCTAGTTTATAGTTGACAAATTAGATTTCCATTAGCTCAGAAGCTATTTGAACTTGCTTTCTGGCTTTTGTAATATGCACACCAATCTTTCTTAACAATTGCGGAATGGATTCTGCTTTTGAGCCAATTTTGCACTGTGTTTCCACTGTATTTTTAGTTTTGTTATCTCATTCCATTTTTCTCTGTTGCCTGATGATGCTGCAGGATGATGGTAGTACAAGACCTGCTTCATCTTCAATTAAGATGGTGTATGAAGATGTCAAAGCTCACAACTGTAAAGAAGAAACCAAAGGTAGTGCTAAAAGTGAACGAGAAGAGGGTGAATTATCTCCTACTAGAGATCTTGATCAGAATAATTTAGCACGAAATATTGGTACCGAAGCAGCACAAACTCCTTTTATAAGTGCTGGAAGCACAAAAAGAACTGAAGAAGAAAAATGTAAGGAGGATGCTGAAGAAACTGAGGCTAATGCTGACGATGGAGATGAAATGAGTATCAAGGGCTCATCAGACGGTGAGAATCTCTCTGAAAATGTTGATGCTTCAGAAAGTGAGTCAGCTGATGGAGTAGAGTGTTCGCCTGAAGAGCCTGATGAAGATGGAGAACATAATGAGAATGAGAGCAAGATTGAAAGTGATGGAGATGTAGGTGGCGCAGTGAATGCCCATGACACTGAAGGACTGACTGTATTTACTGATCGTTTTTCACAGAATGCAAAACCTCTGACAATGAAAATCCCCGCGGGTTTACTGGGCAAAGCCAAGAATTCAGAATTTTTTTACGGAAATGATTCCTTCTATTTGTTGTTCAGGCTTCACCAGGTAAGGTGTATCTAACTATAGGATGGGTTTATGCTTTTTAACGGGTTCTTTGGGGTGTTCTAAGTAATTATTACACCCTCAATTGTACTGAATACGCTAATTTACAGATGTTGTATGAAAGAATGCATAGTGCGAAACTGCACTCTTTATCTCCTGAAAATAAATGGAGGATTGCAAGTGATGCAAATCCAACTAATTCGTATACTAGGTAGTATATCTAGACTTTTTCATAGTTTTCTTTTCACGGGAGGAAGCTCATTAAACATTGTTAATAAATCATAAACTTGAAATCATTGCGATTTGGAGCAGATTTAAGGATTCTCTACATAGTTTACTGAATGGCTCATCTGATAATACAAAGTTTGAGGATGACTGCCGAGCTATTATTGGGACTCAATCATACATCCTTTTTACCGTAGACAAGCTGATACATAAACTTGTCAAGCAGGTGATTGGAACATATTCTTCTTTGTCCCCCAGTTTGTTTTGTAATTATTTATGTAGTTAGTAACCTATGTACCTTGGTATTTGCAGCTACAGATGATTGCAACAGAGGAAATGGAAAACAAACTCCTCCATCTATGTGCATACGAGAGGTCAAGAGATCCTGAAAAGGTTTCTGATGCAATTTATCATGAGAACGCATGTTTTCTTATTCCTGAAGAAAACCTGTATCGAATAGAATGTGTAAGTTCATGTCAGTTTTTCATTTTGTTTTTCAATTGAAATGTCGGTAACCTGATAAAACTATTATTTTCAATTTACAAATTAGTTAAGTTAAATTTACAGTCTGATAAATGAATATGCACTTCCATTGCAGTTGGCTTCTCCAAGGCGTCTAACCATACAGCTCATAAAAAATGAGAATGATAAACTTGAAGTGAATGCTGTCTCCATGGATCCCAGTTTCGTCACATATCTGAATGATGTCCTCTTATCAGTTCCTCCTGAAAGAAAGGAAAAACCAGGGGTATTCTTGAAGAGGTATGATGTGGCTGAAAATTGTTAAATTACGTGTTTCCATATGCATTTATTAATCCTGGCATATAATTTTCAGAAATAAAAGAAAATGCACAATTGGAGATGAGATCTGTGACGTGCAGAAATCCATGGAAGAACTTGTAATCTATAATGGCCTGGAAAGTAAGGTGGTTTGCAGTACATTGAAGGTAATAGTTGTTTCAAAGCTTTAAATGTGCTTTTATTACTCTGTGAAATTTATTTCTGCAAATTGAATACCCTTTCTTTTGCTAATTTTTGTTTGTCCTGGCATGATATAGGCAGCTTATGTTTTAGACACAGAAGACTTCCTCTATCGGACAGGCAAAAGGAGGAAGATTTCAAATCAGAATGGCTCGTGCACTGATGCTGTCAATGGAGCTTCCAATGGGTATTCTCACAGAGTCAAACGATTTCGCAAGTTGATGTTTAGTTGATAGTTTACATTTTTCAGGGAAACGTGAAAGTATGTCTTTCAATTGTTTATTTGAATTTCACTCGTTCATTGTTCAGTTCCAATGCTCCGGTGCACGGAAGTTGCACATATTAACTGTGAATGGACTTTTTGATACGCAGGTGCAGCCGTTCATTAAAGGAGTAGTGCCCAGAAGTAGACTAAAATAAACTCTCTTTTATAGTTCCTTCCTGGATTAATAATAATGGTAGTGAAAGGAAGTAATTTTAGCATCAGAGGTGCAGACTGAGTAAATTTCGATCGAAAATATAGAAATTTGTTCACTTTCATTAACTGTTATTAATACATTCTTGACATCTTACGAGTCTAATTTGAATAAAATTGATTTTAGAATGTTCTCTCTAATTCCATGTAATTTTAAATAATCCATTCAATTAATCGTCTCGTTTTACAATTTTGTTCACAAGTTGTCAGTTTTGATCGTTGGTCCTTAATTTTTTTCGTTTATAATGATAATTTTTTTTTATTTGCTGTGGATGCAATGCATCAATATAAGGTTGTATTACAAATTTCGAGGGATATATTAAAATTTTATTTTAATTTTAATTTAAAAACTTATCTTCAATAGATCTACTGTGTGATTAGTTTTTAAAAGTAGTCATCTCCAAAACATTCAATTAATCCGACGACGGTGTTATAAACAATAAGATATAGTTTGGTACCTGAGATAAGAGATTGATTGATAAATAATCTTCTTTATTTCATGTTTGGTACCTTTTTAAAAAGTTCATGATACCCTTGATAAATATTTTTTTAGAAGGATAAAATGTCCCTTCTATTAGGTGTGATAATTTTAATTTAATGATAAAATACACTACAAATGACTTAATTGTCCTCAATTTATAAATGATTTTTATAAATCTATGCCTAGTACGTAGAAATTAAAATCAAATAAATATTTTTATTTATTTTTATATATTATATAATATGATAATTATATAAATGAATTCGAGGTAATTATATAAATAACTTTTATAAATATCAATAAAATTATTAATATCACTCGATTAACCTTAAAAATTGATATTTGACTTGACTCACAAAATCAAGGGATCAATTATCATATTATATAATATATAAAATTAGGTAAAAATAAATAAATCATGCAAGAACTATCGACGCATGAACAGATAAAAAATATGAATTCAAGCAACAACTTTGAAATTATAAAATTTATTATGATAATGTTAATTTTGTCATTACAATTTAATATATAAATTTAATCACTCTTATTAAAATCATACCAAACATTAAATATAATATCCTACATCTTATTTATCCTTAACTTATCCTTATATTATATATCACATGTTTATCCTATCATGTGTACCAAACTATATCTAAGAGTTCAATAGAAGTGTGATTTGACCACACTTAATGAATTATAATTCACATTTATTACTATTAAATCAAACAAATGAACCCATTGAATCAGCACTAATTCAAGGTTTATTTCATGCTACCCATGTGGGTATTGCCTCCCATGATAGAGTGGATGGCCAAGATTTGCCCATGCATATATGAGACCCACTTTTTTTTGAAATTGTATTTGTGGCAAGATCTTATCCGTTAAAATGAAGTCAGGGTAGTGTCCACATAGATAGGATCTCATTAACCAATTCAAATAATATAAAATTAGAGAGGATGATAAGTCGAGCTTATGCTGTCAAATGGATTTCTTATTTATTAAACTATTTTTTTAAAAAAAGGAAAAAGAAAATGAATAGCACGAACTCAAATAATATAAAGTTAAGAGACTATAATGAGTCAAGTTTATGATAAAAAATTGTGTGAAACGGTCTCATGAGTCGTATTTTGTGAGACAGATATCTTATTTGGATCATCCACAAAAAAATATTATTTTTTATGCTAACAATATTACTTTTTATTGTGAATATCAATAGGATTGACTCATCTCAAGATAAAGATTCGTTAGAACGTCTCACAAGAAACCTACTCCAAGTTTATATGGATTTTTTATTTATTAAACTAATTATTTTTTAAAAAAGGAAAAAGACAATGAGTCGGGTTGTGTCAAATTAATATTTTATTTATTAAATTATATATATATTTTTAAAAAGGAATATGAAAACTCATGTCAATTCCACTTCATTTTATTTTATTAAAGTTCGTAAGTAGCACGATCGCTGACTTTTGTCTCACCAAATCTCCCAGGTGATAGACCCTCCGCCGTCGATCAACCGCCCGTCGTTCTAATCAACGGACCACAATGTCTCAGCTAACTCACCGAGCCCCCACCCACCTCAAACCACTATTCGCCGCCCTCTTCGCCACACGCCACCTTACCTCCGCCTCCACCTCCCCAATCACCGTCGAAACATCCCTCCCTTTCACCGGCCACAAGATCGACCCCCCCTCACGTTCCGTGGAGACCACCCCACAAGAACTGCTGACCTTCTTCCACGACATGGCCTTGATGCGGCGTATGGAAATAGCTGCAGATTCGCTCTACAAGGCCAAATTAATCCGCGGATTCTGCCATCTCTACGACGGACAGGAAGCCGTATCCGTGGGAATGGAGGCCGCTATCACTAGGAAGGATTGCATAATCACTGGTTATAGAGATCACTGTCTCTTTCTCTCCCGTGGGGGGACGCTACTGGAGTCGTTCTCGGAGCTTATGGGGAGAAAAGATGGGTGTTCGAAGGGGAAAGGGGGTTCGATGCATTTCTATAAGAAGTCTGGGGGGTTTTACGGAGGGCATGGAATTGTTGGGGCCCAGGTACCGTTGGGTTGCGGATTGGCTTTTGCGCAGAAGTATAACAAGGATGAGAGTGTGACATTTGCTATGTATGGTGATGGAGCTGCGAATCAGGGGCAGTTATTCGAGGCGTTGAATATGGCTGCTTTGTGGGATCTGCCTGCAATTTTGGTTTGCGAGAATAATCACTGTAAGATTGTTCAAAGATTGGAGCTTTTGCAGTTCTTTTTATTTTTTTTTGGTGTAAACATACATTTAAAAGGTTTGTTGGGTTACTGGGTTTTATTTGCCTATTCCATCGGATTCGTTTCTTTGTGTGAAAGAGTAGTTAGAAGCTGAGAGTGATTTTGTGATCAAATTATGCTTTCATGCTTTGTGGAATTAAGCTATTGGGGTGGTATTGTTTGATGAAATTATCTATATTTTAATGACATGAAAGCTTGGGATTAGCCTGAGTAGATTTACTAGGTCTCGTTGTAATGATCAAAAGTTGGAGGATTCAACATTTCAGTTTCTTATTACTCTCGATTTGGATTACTAGGAAAAATGTTTAGAGTTTATACGTTATGCCCGAATGGTTGGTATGCCACGACTAAACTCGAGTGGTACACTATGATTGATAGATGTGATGTTTGCACGCCACGGCTAAACTGAGTGGTACACTATGATTGATAGATGTGATGTTTGCGATTTTTGTTTGCATATAGGACTTGGGAGTGATTTATGAGAATTATAAACCATTGTTGGTTTGTGGACATCTAATTATCGTAGGTGTATTTGCATGCAGATGGAATGGGCACAGCAGAATGGAGAGCAGCAAAGAGTCCTGCTTATTACAAGAGAGGGGATTATGTTCCAGGGTTGAAGGTGAGTCATCGGTAGCATTATCTTGAAAAAATATCGTTTCAAACAACTTTTACATGTTAAAATACCTGCCATGGTTCCTATATGTTCTGTCATTGGGATTCAGTGCACATCGGTAGCATTATCTTGAAAAAATATCGTTTCAAACAACTTTTACATGTTAAAATACCTGCCATGGTTCCTATATGTTCTGTTATTGGGATTCAGTGCACATGGTTTATTGTTTTTAAGCGATGTCTTGCAAATATAGATAACTTTTAAGGAAAATGATTTTGTTAGTGACAGACTGCATGATCAATGAAGTATCTTTCTGTCAGATGGATTAAGACCTTTTGAAGGAGCCAGATTTTGCTTAGAATGATAACTTATGAACTTGGTAAATGAATGTGAAAGAGTTGTACCATCGAAGTCAGCGTCTCTGGTTTCATTTTTTCTTTTTAGATCTGATTTAAACTATATTGGTTACGTGCATTTTTTGTCCATTACAGGAATTGTAGACTAAGAACCACCATAGTTCATGCATTTTGTGAGTCCTAATATGACTCCTGAAGTCGACTGACAGAGCGCAGAAATATATGTACTTTATTTTGTATACGAGTGATAAAAAATGCTTTGCATTTAGTGGATAAGTAAATTTATTTCCTTATCTTGATAACATAGTTTATATGTTATCTTTGTGTCGTTACATAGTTTTCTATTCTCTTTTCATATGATTTAAGTTGTTTACATCTCACAATAGGTGGATGGTATGGATGCTCTTGCAGTCAAACAGGCGTGCAGGTTCGCCAAGGAGCATGTCTTAAAGAATGGACCAATTGTGAGTGATATCATTTTTTGACCAATTCATAATTTTTCTAAATAAGGTTTTACCACGTTATTATATATGATTTGATTAATAAATAGGCCTAAATTTCTGCAAAAGTAATTTACATTTATTAGTGACTGATAAATGTTCTCAGACCAATTTCTTGTCACTTGTTTTGGGGGAAAAAAGGAAGAATCAAAGCGGATAAAATTAGTTTGAAATTCCTTGTTAACTCATTTTTATTTCTTGTCTCTTTTACTGGTCACTGAAAATTTTGATGAAAATGAGATGTTATTGTTTGGGCTAAAAATAATTAATTATGGAAGCCTAATTTAATTACAAGCCCAATTTAATTATGGGCTCGTCAAATGGGCGGACTAATTTCTATCAAGACCAACCAACCACATAGCGCTGAAGATGGAAAAGATCGTGAGAAAGTAGTGAGAAAGATCATGGGGGAGTGGGAGAAAATTGCACAGCAGTCGGAAGAAAAAGACATCGGCAAAACGCTGAAAAATAGACACAACTCAAATCAGCAAAAAATCTGCAAATACTCTCTACTAAATTTCAATCTTCAATCAATAGTCTTCAAGTTTTTTCCAGTATATTTCTAGCACTCTACGTTTTCTCGTTTTAGATTTCAGCAACAAGTTATTATATTTTTCATGTCTTGGATGAATTCCTACAGTTTTGTAAATTCAAAATCATGCTAGGGGTTTATTTCCATCAATTTCTAATAGTTTTCTTTATTTTGGCATTGCATTTGTTTTAGGAGATTAGAACCGACGGTCGAATTTAGAATTCACGTCGCTTGAATATTTAGAAGTTAGATTTTATCATTTTCACACAAATCGGTGTATCTTTGCACCTGGCACGCCCTTGTGCAAACAATTATATTCTCATATGACGGATGCATTAGGGCAAGGGCATGCATATTTTCATTTTGAAAGTTTATAACCCTTCATTATCATAAATTTGTGTTTAGAAATTGCAGTGTACTCTTGTTATGTGTATGAACCATATTATTCGACATGTATTTCTTTGTGGGACAGCTACATACCTTTTGGTTTTCTTACTAACGATGATTCTTTACAGATCCTTGAAATGGACACTTACAGGTATCATGGGCATTCTATGTCTGATCCTGGGAGCACCTATCGTACCCGTGACGAGATTTCTGGAGTTAGACAGGTAGAGATGACGTGAATGTTTTTCTTCCTTTGACTAACCAAGTACTTTTATTTCAATAAATTTTTTATCGTTTTCCCTTTTTTGCCAGGAGCGTGATCCTATCGAAAGAATCAGAAAGCTTATACTATCTCATGACATAGCCACTGAAAAAGAACTGAAGGTAATATAGTTATATCTCTTCAATCCTTAGGTGAGTGGGAGTGCATTTGTCGGGGGTTGGTTTGAAGGGATTCGGCGAGTTTCTTTTAAAACATGTTTGATACATTTGACTTGACGAGATTGATTACCTACTGTTCTCTTTTACCTTAGGACACAGAGAAAGAGGTGAGAAAAGAGGTTGACGAAGCCATTGCTAAAGCTAAGGTAAGAAATGTGCCGTTATTATTCTTTGTTTCAAATTAATTTGCAGAATTTTTCATTTCTTTTACATTGCAATTTATGTTTATTTGGTTTTGCAGGAGAGTCCTTTGCCTGATTCGTCAGAGCTCTTTACTAATATTTATGTGAAAGGCTTGGGAGCTGAGGTAACATTTTTTTATGAAACTCGGTTAGTTTAAGCTTTCCCATTGATGCGATAAACGAAGCTATTTGTGCAGAAGTAGTCCCTAATTGAACAATTGCAGGTACCGTTTCTGATTGTGGAGCTAGTGTGGATGTTAAATTGATTTTACTTCAATGTCCCTTGTGACAGGTATTTGGAGTGGATCGAAAAGAATTGAGAGCCGTGCTTCCATGAGGCAAAGCCACTGAGTAATATCTTGGTATTGCACTGCTTAGATTCGACTAACCAGCAATAAAACGAACAGAACCTCAGATGATTGAAGTTCGATGTTCCAAAAAGCTTCCTCAATCTTGATTTTGCTCTTCTTTTATTATTCGGAAATTCTTTTTGCATTTGTGCGATTGTTATCATGCACAACCGCATGGTAAGTTATGTTTTTGGATATTGGTTTCGATTTTATATACTGTGAATGTGTCTATCAACATGTATAGCACTAACTCTCTGGCTTGAGCTAGCTCTTAGCAGTTTCAGTGTTTTTGTGGAACATTTCAGTTTCATGTAGTGTTTCTTTTCAGTTGCCTAGTTGTTGGTTGACATGTCAAAACGGGTCAACTCTTTTTTTTGTTGGTGAAAAATTATCGATCCAACCCACGTATTTTATGCAGCGGGACACAGAGAAAATCAATAGTGCGTAGCACACGTAATTTTCGAATGGATAGGACGAGTTTTAGATGCCCAACGGCGTTACTAATTACCAAGTCTAAAGCCCACTGTCCCATATAATAATGCTACAAATATTTAGGCCTATAGAAAAATTAGTATTATTTAAAAAGTATAATGGTTAAATCGACTAACAGATTTTTTTATACTAATGACTAAAATCGAACTGATTTAATCTATATTTTTGAAAATTAAATCAATTTGATTCGATTGATTAATTCGATTTTAACTCAAATATGAGTTAAATATTGTATTTAATGGGCTTAATGAAAAGATTGGGGCAATTATCTCCAAATTAAAATATATTTCATTTTATGTGATTTGCTATTTATAAAGGGTGAAATGTCCTAATCATCCAAAGTGGAGTCATACAATATTGTTGCTTGACGTTATTATAAATTATAATTACAGGGCCTCGAATAACATATATTATTATTTTTTTTCCTCAATCAATGTGCATTTTGCAAGTTTTACACATTTTTTTTTTAACTTTAAAAACTCGCAACCGCTATCTTTAGTTCATAATCGACGTTGGGAGAGGTGATATCGTGTTAGCACTTGAAGTTCAGATCAACAAATTTCTTAAAACAATTGGCACGTGTGTGTCACACTTATTGTATAATTAAAAAATTGATAATCTATAAAACTTAGTCCTCATTCATGGCATCCAATGTCACGACTACATGGCGTGATGGGTTCAAAGATATTCAAGAACGATATAACTTTGGCATATAGTTTTCACTTTTAATCCCAAGAATAATTTCATTGATTTCAATCTTTGATTGGGCACCAAATTGTGTATAGTGCAAAATAAAAAGAACAAGAACATTGATTTATAGAAGATCATTGATAATACTGATAAAATTACAATTATTATCTCAATGAAATATATATATATATAAAATTTTCCTCAAATATTTGTTCTTGCTCGATAATATTGTGATAAGTTTTCTAAATATTTTATTACTATTAAAAAGATTTTCTTTCTAATGAAATTTTTTGTTTCATAATTGTGTAGGACTCTACACAAAGAATCAAATTTAGGAGAAATATAAAATAAATAAGAGAGAACGGTAGAGGAGTTTATATATAGAGAGAGATGTACATAACTTTTTTTGTTGAGTGTCGAGTCGTGCAGAAAAACTAAGAAATGATGGTTTCGTGTGATTAACTCACGCTAGTTTTTTTGTGTTGCCGTAAGGTATTAAAGACACTCGCAGACAACACTCGTGCAAAGTGTTGGTCGAAGAGCTACGTGTGGCTCTAGGTTTTCGATAATACAATCAGTGCATCTGTGGTTTTGTAATTGTTTATTTGGGATGAACTTTAATTCCTTGACATATTAAAGAAGATTGTTTTTCGTAGTTTCACTAGTATTAATGTTGTAAACTATTTACAATTTTTTAGTGAATATTTTGCTTTGAAGCACCGTACAAGTTTTACATTTGTGCATGATTTATTTTGTCTTGTTTTAATCTTAAAACTTTATTTGTATGGTCAACTAATTTATTCCGATACATGTTGTGGATAGGTGTTACAACACCTGCACAAAACACCTAAAATCTGATCTTTTATCATGAAAAAATCAAACTTATAACTTCAATATCACTATAGTCGATATGTTAATAATAATGATGTAACTGCTTGGAATTTAAACCAAAGATTTATGAATCCATGACTCAGTTCACATGAATTGGAACCTCGAGTTGTTTTTATGAAGAAAATGCATCCAATGGGGAAAAAAACATTTGTAACCTCTATCTCCAAAAACACTGTGAGAATAATAAAGACTCGCGGTTTGCTTGCCTTGTCTTCCACTCAATGTTGTCGTGAAAGGCCACGCTACCTTATTCAGGGCATGTAATATTTCTATTTAAATTTTAGTTTATTTAGTGTGTTGTAACAATTAAAATCTGACAATTAGGTGTTATCGAATAGTAACTTCTACGATCACAGATAAATAAAATAATAAAAAAGTGCTGACTACCCTTTGATTTGGCATCCTTCTTGCATTTTATTATTGGCCAGATTTTGACTTTCTTCGGTACTTTGAGGTAGAAAATCTTCAATCTCTGACGGTTTATTCGATTATATCCTTAGGGTAATGGTTATAAAAAAGATACGGGGTTTTTCAAATTGTTCAATGCATTGTATCACATAAAAAAATCAGGTAAATACTTGTGTGAGACGGTCTCATGTGTCGTATTTTGTGAGACGGATCTTATTTGGGTCATCAATGAAAAATTATTACTTTTTATGCTACGAATATTACTTTTTATTATGAATACCGGTAGAGTTGATCCGTCTCACAGATAAAGATTCGCGAGATCGTATCACAAGAGATCTACTAAAAAAATTATATAGTCTTCTTTGGATCGAATATAACATTAGAATAACGGTAAAAACTTATGTGAGACGGTCTCATGGATCATATTTTGTGAGACGTATCTCTTGTTTGGGTCATCCATGAAAAAATATTACTTTTTATGTTAAGAGTATTACTTTTTATTGTGAATATGGATAGGGTTGACCCGTCTCACAAGTAAAGATTCATGAATTAACTAATCTTGACACCCTTTGAAGTCTTTCTATAGAAAATTGCAACTTTTCTACCTTTGCATGATTCTAATTACCGGGATGGGCGTGTTGTGAATCCTGAGTATCTTGTGAAGCATTAACTATGTTTCTCTGTACGCTGTTTCCTAGTTGCCATGTATGATTAAATTTTGTCAATTTAGTATTCCGAGATAATCCGCAAACTGACAATTGTTTGTATGACTGTAAAAGTCGTAGCGTTGCTGTTGAAAAACATAACACGTGGGCTGTTCCGATTATGTGCATTTTGCCATTTTCTGTCCCTTGTGTTGAGTATCTTACTAATCAAGTGGGACAGATGTAAATACATTTGAAATAAAGCTATATTTTTTTTTAAACTTCATTTTTTTATGAAATTTATGATGACATTTTGAAGATTTAAGCTGCATATTTCTTGTCCATATGACAACCACTTTGCTTAATCTTTGGTTACTTGATGATTTTTGCCGATTCCCTTACTTGCGAAAGCTTTACGAGTAAGTATATATCATTGATATTGAGAGATCAATGGGTGAATCCTTGGTGGAAGCACCGGCTATAGGGAAGAAGGTACTCCATTTAAGTCAAATTTGAAGTCCTCTTAGCTAGTATTTGTTCCGTTTGATTAGAATTTACGTCCCTTGTCTGAAAATCAAAAGTTTGAATTGAGATTAAGAAGTTTTGTTGTGCAAACAGATGGGTGAGCCTGATGCTGGACTGGGAGTTTCGGTTTCATTTGGTAGATTTCTGGATGAACACACTTTCTTGGGAGAAATGGTCGCATTTCTCCCAGAATAAGTATTTGGAGGAAGCTGGGAATTTGTCAACTCCTGGTTTGGTAGCGCAGAAGAAGGCATACTTTGAAGCCCATTACAAAAAAGTTGCTGCTCAGAGAGCTATGGAATTGGAGCAGGAGAAGTTGGTGGAGGATGCTGATCGAAGCTCGGAGGAGACGATCATCGAAGGGGTTCTTGAAAATTCATCCGGGATTGAAGATAAGTCTGTTGCACGTAATGGTGAGAAATCAGAAGTAGAAATTGGAAGTGAGACCCGTGGAGCTTTTTCGACTAATGTAGTTATTGATGATGAGAAAGCTATGGAATTAGAGCAGGAGAAGGTGGTGGAGAATGCTGGTCGAAGCTCGGAGGAGCCGATCAAGGAAGAGGTTCTTGGAAATTCATCTGGGATTGATGATAAGTCTGTTATATGTAATGGCGAGAAATCAGAAGAAGAAATTGGAAGTGAGACCCGTGGAGCTTTTTCGACGAATGTAGTTATTGATGATGAGAAAGCTATGGAATTAGAGCAGGAGAAGGTGGAGGAGGATGCTGGTCCAAGCTCGGAGGAGCCGACCAAGGAAGAGGTTCTTGGAAATTCATCTGGGATTGAAGATAAGTCTGTTAGATGTAATGGTGAGAAATCAGAAGAGGAAATTGGACGTGAGGCATGTGGGACTTTTTCGAGGAATGTAATGATCGATGATGAGGTGAAAGATGATGATTCTGGATCGATTCAAGGGGTGAAGCAGGGAGCTTGTGCAGATTGTTTCGTAGATGAGATTGATTTAGGGGAGGAAAACAAGGATAGTGTTCTTCAGATAAACGAGGAAGCGTTGTATGGTAATGGAAACGTTTTCGAATCAAATGCCGGAGAAGAAGGGACGTTGGTTGCGGTGGGGACTCCTAGAAATAACTTTCCGATAACCGTGGAAACACCTCCTGAGAGTAAAGATAGCAGAGAACAACCAACTGTATTGGAAAAGCAAAGTTCAAAGTCGAATGCTCGAGATATAGCTCGAAAGGTCTAGATTCTGAAGCTTATTGTGTCCTTCACGTTTTAGTAATCCAATTCTTCAATTCATATTGAATGATCTGGTGAGTTTAACTAGTGTTTCTGATGTCCAGGCAACTACTACTAAAAGGACAACGGATAAAATTGCCTCACCGGTTGTCCGAACTCCTCAAGCTTCAATTCCCCGATATTCTAGGCCAATATCAGTTCACTTGACAAAATCTGTTCCCCACGTCTCCAAAAAGAAGGAGAGCGAGTCATCATTGCCAAAGATCAAGAATTTTCCACTGGAAGAAAGCAAGTCTGTGATATTGGGGGATCAAGATAACATCAAACGAGCATTTGGGATTAATCAGAATCGTTTCAAAGGATCGCCCTCAAGTGGAAAGTGCAGTTCATTAAAGCAGGTTCACAAATTTTACTTCGAATTCATGGATCATTATATATTTATGCCATGTGATGTGAATTGAAAGGTCTAATTTACTCTGGCAGGCGTCATCCGAAACTTGTGAGCCAAAGATCTCCACGTTTCCCACACCTAGTAATGAGAATAAAAGGTAATCCATCAAATTACTGAGAATCTATGTTTTTCAATACACTGAGTTTGATCAATAGTTTCAGTATTTCAGAAATTTTGTTCTGTTAGTGTGTTATGGATTGCGTTCTTTCGAGTGCATGAGAAGGAAAATGATGATGACTGTGGATAATCAATGTTTTGTCTTGAATTTTCACTCTTATTGTAGCACCTTGAATTTTCTTGAATTGTATGGTTTTTCAAATCTATGCCAGATTGCAAAAAAGTTCAGCACCACATCAAAAAAACGCATCGCCTTTCTTGAGAAGTGATGAAAGAGCTGAGAAGCGTAAAGAGGTATCGTGTTCCATCAAGCCTTCATTTGGCTTCGAAATATATACTTCACAATTTTTTCCTGCCTAAAATTTAATTTTCCTTTACTTGTTTGCGTGACTAATCGTGAATTTGAGCAGTTTTTGAAGAATTTGAAGGCAAAATCAATCACCAGAGAGAGTGAAAACGCACGACTTAGAGCAAAATCTAAGGTACGTTTGTGTAAAAAAACCGCAAAATGCTCCATTTCTTTTATTTGACTTTGACGGAAAATTCGATCCAGGAAGAAAAGGAATCTGAGATCAAGAAACTGAGACAAAGTCTCAACTTCAAGGCCACGCCTATGCCTTCTTTTTATCAGACTCGAGGAAAGGGTCATTCACAAATGGTAAATTATACGCAGTTTCTCTGGTTCTTGATTTTGTTTAACAAGAGCACAATGGTTGAAAATCAAAGAGTTACCTGTTAAAAGTACTGGATTAATCAATTTCTAATTACGGTAGTTCTGTTATAGTGCCAAAGAGTTGAGACCACAAATTTAGTGCATCTTCGTGGCAAAAGGGGTTTATTTTCAAAGTTATAACCGGCTTCAATGGTCCTTTAGTTCATGATGATTGATCAATCTTGCTCGACCATTTTGATACGACCCTCACTCGAAGATTTTATTAACCTTTTCGCAGGAGGGTGTTCTGGGCAATAAGATTCGTTATCGCCCGTCCTGTGTCCAATAGGTGAAAGACTGTTCTTGTGGAAAACTAAGACACCACCGAAAATGGGGTAAGGATTTAGTTATCCGAGCGAGCATATATGCTGGACAATCGAGCACGTGGTAAGAACTTCTGGACATCAGTAGCAGAAAGACTAGTGCAACTTTTTGTGCCGTAGCTGAAGCAAGAAACAATTATGTTTCTCTGCTGGTATCGGTGTATTTTGAGTATGTGATGAAAAAGGGTATGCTTTAGTTTTTCCCAGTCAGCGAAGGGGGCTATATAAAGTAAAAGGAGACAGTTGTACATTTTCAAACTGTAGATTTTGTTCATTAATTTATTATTATTATTATTATTATTATTTGCTTATACAATCAGGCCAAGCCTAAGGAGCTGTCAATTTAATTTATCTTCAATAAACGAGTTAGCGATGTAACTCAAAATCTTTTAATTGTGTAACAACTCAAACATTATATAGCTTCGCAAGTGCATGTTCGTTCAATATTCCCAAGTACAGTATTTCGATCGTTGTGTCACACGATAAACCATCTTTTAATCGTAAATGCCAACTAAAATGCAGCTCACGACTTCTAACCGCACTGCATTAGCATATCTCTAGGATGCAATATACTATATGACAGAGGATCACATAATACTCTTACGGCCACATTCATCCTGAATGCATGTCATGTATTTCAAACTTTAAACTCATTTATCTTGATTTTACTGTATCCTCGCCTTTAAAGGATGAAATTTCAAAGACAAAAACCAGAAAGAACGGAATACTAATTCTAAAAATCGAACTCCTTATGTTTCTGTGGTATTAATCAGAATAACAAATGGAAGAGAATCATATACTTGAAGAATGAACAAATAAGAAAAACATTTTCAATTCTTTTTCGCTTCTATACAAAACTGAAAGTCATTCCTACCCTCAGAATCATTATCTGAATCACTGGATTTGCTCATTGAATCCTCTGACATGAAATTCGCCGGCAATTTAGGGAATCTAAACACTCTAGGGGATCCGGCAGACGATGATCCTGCCACGGAAGGAGAAGATGATGGTACAGGATTCTTTTTCTGCGCATTTCTAGCGATTTCTACACAAACTTGATCAACCATTCCGAGAAAATCTTTCACAATGACAAATAATTGAAGTATATTTGTCCCTTTCTCTTTTGACAACCCTGCTTGATAGTAATCTGTTGTTTTGTTCACAAGCTCTACTACTCTTGTCTGCTCTTCTTTAACCACTTGTATCTCCAATTCAGCTGCATCAAGGAAACCCGCCATTTCTTGGGTGAATCCTCCATTATCCCTACATTGTGCCAGGACTTTTCGAGTTTCCACCAATTGTTCTGCCAATGATGAGACTGCTTTAACAAGAAGATCGTAGTCTAATGCTGCTGATTTTTTAACATTGGAGAACTCAGCGCTCAGGCCACCGACTATTGGTAAACCAAGCATCATATATTCCCTTTCCCTATCATCTTTTGATAATAATTTATCAGTTTTTTGGCTCTCAGCTTTGCTGCTACGGCTATTAGTCCTATTCATGCTCTGATTTCTATTAAGCACGCATCGTTTACCCTCTGCTCGAACCACTTCTTGAATGACAAACTGAAGAAGTGTTGTTTTTCCATCCATACTTCTGACATCAGATAGTTTTCTCAAAGCTGTAAGATTAAAAGCTTGAGCATTTCCTCTTGACGTGCCTGCATTCAATCGATTTCCCGCTTTAAGCACGGCTTCTAAAAGTTTCAAGAAAAGCCCTCGAGTTCTAAGCTCCTTACAAGCTGATTCCAGTGTTTGCAAGTATCCTGTGATATGTGAAACCTCTACATCATACGTTGACTTATACAGCATTGCATTGAAACGACTAAATGCCGATGGAACAGCCTGAAGGAGATGATATAGGAAAAATTCGGCATCAGCAAGACGTGCGGGATCACCATTAAATTCAAGAATTCCGGACATTTCCTCATCCGTTGGAGCAACTTTTACAAGCTTTTCTAATGTATCGGTATTCAGACCTCGTCCCTCGAGTAATACACTGATTATATCTTCACTAGTAATGCCTAGAGACTTGATCACTATTGCTGTGTTCTGTGATTTTCTTGTGTCGAGAATGAAAATTTGTCGCGGAGCACTTGATTTATCCTGCTTTGAAGTAAACGATGTACCATCCCCTCTAGGGGATTTTCGGTTCGTTGCCACATATCCAAAGAGAGCTTCCATCATATCACCATCAAACCTGCATTCACATCACAAGAAAGGTAAGAATTCAGACTAAATTTATGATAGATTGAGAAGAAAAGTTTTGTAGAATCATTACTTGAAAGATCCCTTGTCGATATTATCCCACACCATTGAATGCTTAACATCCGGGTTCACCTTATCCCAATGCAATGGCTTGAGTTTCACCTGTCCACTACCATGGCTAGAAGTCCCTTCTCCCTCAGAGGACGCGCGTTTACCCATCATCCCCTTCGTTGCTGGCAAAGACGAAGCTGAAGAAACACTGCTAGACGGCGGTGGCGGTGGTGGAGCAGGACCTTTATTTGATGGGATTGGTGGTGGTGTTGGTAGTGATGCAGGCCCTTTTCCTGTCGGTGGCGGTGGCGGTGGCGGTGGCGCGGGCATTTTTCCTTTAGGAATCGCCGCAGTAGCTAAAACTATCTTTGGTGTGGCTGCTGCTGATGCCTCCGACGGCTCAGGCACGTTTTTTGCTACTTGAACCGATGAATCTCGAATATTCTCAGCCTTAGAAGCAATTCCAGATAAAAGGGTCGGTGCTTTATTTGTCATTCTCTCTTCTTTTTCTCCCCAAACAAGACTCTGAGAGGTTGAAGATTTCCCCCTAAGCAACGGAATTTCTTGCAAAGGTGCCTCATTTTTCCTCTCTTTCTCACTGCCAGTTCTCTTCTGTTCTTCTTTCTGCTCATCTTTCAACTTATAATACTGTTTATTGAAACTAGTCCTCTTCTCCCCACTTTCCAAGTTCCTCCAATACAGCACATCCAACCCATTTTCATCCACAATTACCCCTTTAAGATTACCGTTGAATCGGCTAAAATTATCGGCATGAGTCACCGGAGCACTAATCGTTGGATTTGGACTAACAATGGAATTATCCCTGACCCTCCTCCGGTTTGAGTACCTTAGAAGAAGAAAAAATAGCAGCCCGGAACAAACCAGAGTGGCTGCAGCTGTCACACCTATGGCTCTCCCCACCGCCGCTCTGGTCGATGAACTTCGCGGCGGAGACGGTGGCTGCAGTGTTGGAAGCGGCGGCGGCGGCGGAGGAGGAGGAGGAGTAGAAGTTGGGTAGTAAGTCTGAATATTCTGTGGAGATGTTGATTGAGAGAGAGACCGCGGGATCGAAGAAACGATCAAAAGAATGATTGAACATAGAATTTTACATGGCTGAGATTTCACAGCCATGATTTCTTGCAAAGAATTCAAGAGTTCTTGAAGATGAATGATTATATTATATCTTGCTATTTTTTAAATGTAAATTTCAAGAATCTCATTTTGTGAAGGTCATATGTACTTGTGTTGGAAAGTTTCCAAAGAGCAGTTGGCTGGTTGTTTCGACTGAAATGATCATTTTGCCCTTGATTTTATAATAGATTTTTTTCAAATTCGGAAATTATAATATTTTATTTGAAATTGCTGGTTAATCGATATAGTTCAATAAATATATATTTCATTTGTCTCATCTTATCTACGTCACTCATAAAAAAATTAATACAAAAAATTACTTATTATTATAAATATAAACAAAATTGATTCGTTTGATCCGTGAGATCATATTACAAAAATAGATCTTTTGTGATACGGTTTCACAAATCTTTATCTGTGAGACGAGTCAACCCTACCGATATTCATAATAAAAAGTAATACTCTTAGCATAAAAAATAATATTTTTCCATAAATGACCCAAATAAGAAATTAATTTCACAAAAATACGATCCATGACACCCTCTCACACAAATTTTTGTAATCTTCCCAAAATATATGTTTTTCCAACATGCTATGAAAGGTGGCGCACACGCTGCGGTATGACCAATAGAGTCTTTTATCGAGAAGTGATAACGCGGAAGTCAAAAGGGAGAGACTCCGTGAGAACGTATTTAACCAATTTACATTGAAAATGTCATTTTTTGTGGCCTACAAGGAAAGTCCACACAAAGTTATTTGCTTATTAATATTTCTTGTTTTCGAATACATGCTATTGAACTAATCTCGGAGTAATCCTTTGATATTTCATTGATAAATATGATAATTACCAAATATAGAAGGAATAAATATTTATAAAAAAACTTGTATTGTTTGTAATCTTGGTCAAACTTTAGAGTAGGTCTCTTGTAAGACGGTCTTACAAATCTTTATCTGTGAGACATGTCAACCCTACAAAATTAAATATTATGTAATATAATTAATTACACCATAGAGGGTTACTTTTTATTAAAAAAAAGTTTGAATTAGGCTATTTTTCTAAGTTTTTTTTCTAAGTTTTTTGTATTTTTTTGAGTGAGATGTGATGACGATAAAGTTTGAAATATCTTCCGATAAAATCAACAAAGTTGCATATAGTTTTATTTTTTTTTTTTTTTTTGTAAAATCACATCATATTATAACTCATAGAAATCAAACACGTGATATTAACTTTGATATAGTTTGTAGAATCGTGGTGCTTCACATTTTACCATGTGAATGAATACAACCTTTAAATGTCTCATAGAATTATTCTGAAAATTAAAATTAAAATAATTACACATTGAATGTTTGTAAAATTTCAGTAAGTAGACCTGGGTTGAAGTCAACCGGGTGAACACTATCGATCAAAATCAACATAATATATCACATTCAATGCTATATTTTAAACTGTAATCCTATATAATTTATAAATATGTATTTAGGTTTGAATAATTTCAAATCTATTAAAAGAAAAAATTTAAGGTAAAAAGTAAAAATCTTAAATTTACAAAATATATTAAACTATATACTTTATAAAATTTAATACCACTTAATTGTGATTTTTTCACAAATTGAGAGACATATTTATAGAATTCTTTGGAACTAATTCAAAAATAAATACATCACCACACACTAATTTTCAACATTTACAACTCGTATTTTCAACATTTAATAATTTCAACTCTTATTTTCAATATTCGATAATTTCAACTCTTATTTTCAACACTCCTCATTGTGATGATGATCATGATACAATGATTGTCTTCATTACGTGTTTTTATAATGCTCCGTTAAAAACCTTACTAGGAAAACACATTGTGATAAAAACCATAGTTAGGAAAAAAGACCGCAGTCATGTAAACCCCCTCTCATGTTAACACGAACGATTCTTCACAAATTTCGTAGATTATGCATCACAGTATTATATATATCCTTTCTGAATATTGTCGTAGGAAGTGTCTTTGTGAAGAGATCTGATGAGTTTTCACTTGATTGAATGTAACAAATATCAATATCTTTATTCTACTCAAGATCTTGGGTGAGTGCGAAAAATTTAGGGGGAATATTCTTAGTTTTGTCGCTTTTTATGTATCATTCTTTCATTTGATCACACATTCATCATTATATTCATATAGTATCGCATGCTTCTTGTCGAATGATAATCCGCATGAGATTTGGATATGTTGGGTTATGATTTTAGTCACACACATTCACGACTTGCTTCATGTAGTGCAATAATCTTGGCGGTATTTGATGAAATTGTTACGAGTGTTTGTTTATGTGAACGTCAAGAAATTGCAGTGCCTCCACAAGTATTTATACATATCCAGTTTGGTTACGTGCCTTGCGTGGATCAGATAAGTACCCATCATCAGCATAACCAATTATACTTTAATTGGTATCTTTTGAATACAAAAGTCTCAAGTCCGTCGTTCCTCGTAGATAACTGAATATATGTTTAATTCTGTTCTAGTGTTTCTTTGATGGATGTCAGCTAAATCTTGCCAATAAATTTACATCAAAAGATATATCAGGTCTTGTAAAATTTTAAAGATACACAAGGGCACCAATAGCACTTAGATATGATAGTTCTGGACCAATAATAATTTCATCATCTTCACATGTACGAAATGGATCATTTTATATGTTTAATGGTCTAACAACTATTAGAGTACTTAAATGATTTGATTTATCCATATTAAAACGTTTAAGGATCTTTTATGTAAAATTTGACCGTTGAGCAAATATTCAACATTCTTTTTGTTCAATTTGCAAACCCAGACAATACTTTGTTTTTCTAAGGTCCTTCATTTCAAATTTTTCCTTAAAGTACAACACAACTTCTTAAATTTTCTTATTCGTTCCAATGATGTTTAAATCATCAACATATACATCAATAACTACGCATTTGAATGTTGTTTTCTTAATGAAAACGTAAGGGATGTATTGAATTGTTTGCATATATTTTTTTATTAAGTGTTCACTTAGCCGATTATACCACATTTGGCCTGATTACTTTAACCCATATAATGATCTTTGCAATTTCACAGAATAACATTCTTTGGGTTTTGTACTTTGTGCTTCGGGTATTTTAAATCCTTCAGGGATTTTCATATAGATATTACTATCGAGTGATCCGTATGAGTAATTCGTAACAACATCCATAAGGAATTTCTAAATTTTCAGATACCACCAAACTAATCAAATACCGAAACATAATTGCATCTATAACAGGAGAATAGATTTATTCATAAACAATTTCAGGCCTTTGAGAAAAATCTTGTGCGACAAGTTGAGCTTTATATCTTACTATTTCATTTTTCTCATTTCACTTTCGAATAAAAACTCATTTGTACCCAACAGGTTTTACACCTTCAGGTGTAAGAACTATAAGTTCAAAAACGTCACGTTTATTTAGCGAATCCAATTCAACCTGGATGAAATCTTTCTATTTTATCCAGTCCGTCGATTTTTACATTCACCAAAAGATTTTGGTTCATGATCTTCATTGTCATTTATGATGTCAAATGCCACATTACAAAAAAATATCTCATCAATTTCTTTTATATCTTTTCGGCTCCATATTTTTCCATTATTAATATAATTGATAGAGATTTCACCATTCTCATCAATTTGTGGTTCTGACAGAATATTTTCATCATCATGTATTTCTGTCAGAATATCATTATCTATTTTGTGATCATTGTGTTTTTTCTTTTTCGAGGATTTTTATCCTTAGAACCGATTGGTCTTCCACACTTCATTCGTTTTATGACATCATGAGTGTCTTCAATTTATTTTTTTGGAATTTCAATTCGAGTAGGGGAATTTACAATATGCATATATGATTTAATTACCCCTTTTGTGTCTGTAAATGCATATGGTATTTGATTTTTTATTCTTTACAAATGCACAATTTGTTGTACATATTTTTCGCATTGTTTAGTTATTGGATCCAAATGTAACAAAGATGATGTATATCATGTAATTTTCTTTTCGATATGTTTCTTTTCTCCTCCTAACATTGAGAAGATTTCCTCATTAGAATGACAATGACAATCAGCAAAACATACAATAAATACGTCGCTTGTCTAAGGCTCAAGATATCGAATGATTGATGGGCTATCATAACCGATACAAATTCTGATCTTTTTTGATGTCTCATTTTTGTTCGTTGAGGTGGTGCAATAGGCACAGATACCATACATCCAAAAATTATCAGATGAAAATTGTCTGGTTCTTTACCAAAGGCAATCTGCAATGAGGAGTATTTATGATATGCATTTGGTCTGATGCGAATTAATGCAGTAACATGTAAAATTGCATGTCCCCATATAGAAACAAGGAGTGTTGTTTTCATAATCATTGGTCTAACAATCAGTTATAGACGTTTAATCAATGATTCAGCTAATCTATTTTGTATATGTACATGAGCAACATGATGCTCAACAATGATTCTCATTGACATACAATAATCATTGAAAGTCTGTTAAGTAAATTCACCAACATTATCAAGTCTAATTTTCTTGATTGTATGATCGAAAAATTGATTCCGTAATTTTATTATTTGAGCAAGTAATCTTGCAAATGCCACATTCTGAGTTGATAATAAACATACATGTAACCATCCGCTTGAGATATCGATCAATACCATAAGATATTACTAAATGGTCCACATGGTATATGAATTGACCCACAAATATCACCATGAATACGTTCAAGAAACATAGGTGATTCAGTTTACGTTTTAGCTGGTGACGGTCTTATAATAAGTTTTAAAGATAACATGTTTTGCATTGAAACTTATTATTTTGAAAGATCTTCTGGTCTTTCAGCAGATGACCATGTGTATTTTTTATAATTCTTCGCATCATTGTTGAACCAGGATGTCCCAATCGATCATGTCAGTTTATTAATATTGAAGAATTATCAACTACTATGTTTGATTAAATTAGACTTATATGTGTATGATGCAATCCAGTAGGGAGCATTGATAGTTTTTCAACTGCATATTTCTTTCCTGATTTATATGTGGTAAGACACGTATATTTCTCATTTCCTTCATTTATTGTCTGAGTATCATATCCATGAGAATATGTCATTAAAACTCAATATATTTCTTTTCGATGTTGGTCAATACAAAGCATCATTGATCATAAATTTTGTACCATTAGGTAACAAAAAATCTGCTTTACCACAAATTTTGATCAAGTCTACAGGACCTGATATTGTATTCACCATTGTTTTTGTTGATTTTAGTTCCAAGAAATATATTTTATCTCGGAGAATAATGTGCGTTTACTACTATCATGTATGAAAACCTCCATGAGATTAGTTCTTTGTTTAGCTTTGTTCATAGCATTTTTCATATTTGAACTTAAAAAAAAATATGCAATGAAAAAATTACTGACAATACACATGTAATTTATTTAAAAATATAATGCATTTCATAATTACACAATAAAATAGTAGCATATGAGTACATGAAAAAAATTACATTTCTATTTCATCAATATATTGATCATTTTCAGAGAAATCATTCAGAAAATTTGCAGCATCAAAATGAGTTGAATCACTCAAACGGTCACAGTGTTCAATGAAGTTGATCTCTTTTTCTTTTTCTTTTATTGATTCTTTATAGAGTTTTCAAAGGAGCTCGAGGGCTCGACAAATTTGGGACCAATGCCCTGGAGTGTCACATCTAAAACAAGAACTTTTAAATCGTTTTGAGTGATTTTCAATAATAGTTATGTTCTCATGATGTCTTTAGTGGATGGTTCGTGACGCCATTTTGAGATGAATTATAGAAGTAACTATCTCGAATGTTTTCAAAACCACGACCGCGACCACGACCACGATCACTTTCACGTCCACGACCACGACCACGACCACGACCTCGATTTCGACCTCAACTAAAACCTTGTCTTTGATTTTGGTTTCCAGGTATAAATTCATTTTTACTTACAACATTTACTTCTGGAAATTTTGTTGATCCAGTGGGTGGGGACTAATGATTTCTCATTAGCAGCTCGTTGTTCTTTTCCGCCACAAGAAGACATGCAATAAGTTCATAATATCTCGCAAATCCATGCACTTTATATTGTTGTTGTAGAGTTATATTTGATACGTGAAAAATGTTTTTTCAAGCATTTCTGATTCCGTAACCTCATGTCCACAAAATTTAATTGCGAGATTATTCAATACATTCTCGAGTTGTAATCACTAACTTTCTTAAATCTTGGAATCTTAACGTATTTCATTCATCACGGGTGGTCGAAAGTATAACTTCCCTTATATATGTTCAAATCTTTCTTTTAATCATTTCCGTCATGTGATCTTTTTCGATGAGATATTCACATTTTAATCAGTCATCAAGACGTCGGCTCAAAAATACCGTAGCTTTTACTTTTTCTTGTGATGATGAGATACCATTTTCTTTAGTGGTCTGATTTAGACCTAACGACTCAAGATGCATTTCTACATCGAGACTCCATGTCACATAGTTTTTTCCCGTAATGTCGAACGTAACAAATTTGAGATTTGCCAAATTTGACATGATAATACTATAAAAATAACAATGCATTTTATTAGTTAAGTTTTATATCTATTAATATGACAATACAAACTAACAGATAAATTATAATTACAAGCATTCTTAAAAATAAATAAAAAACGTGAGACAGATATTCTCCGATAAATACAAGACTAGTGAGTATAATAACCAAAATAATTATACAAAATAACCTTGAAAGAATCATCATCTTCTTCTTCAAAAATTTTGATGAAGAAAATTTTTAAGGAGGAAGAGTAAATTTGGAGCGATTGAATGTGTTTGTAAATCATATTGATATGGTAAAAAATAGTCGTTTATGAGCGTTACAAAATCTTTAAAAAAATAAACGTATGTATATGTAAATTTGTTTTTTTAAAATATGATGTATATAATGTTAGTCATGTTTAAATAATTATGTATATCACATCAAATTATTATAATGAGGTGTTAGGGACTCCTTTTATATAATATTGTGACATTATATATATATATATATATATATATATATATATATATATATTATTGTGTTATATAGTAATTATATAATAACATGATATTATATATTAAATATATACACAATAAAAATAAATAAACAGTAAAACTTTCGAATATTGTTACATTTTTTCTTGTGTTTTGAAAAAATATAGAGACCCTTCGAGTATCGTGCTGATAACTTGTTAAAAGTAAAAATTTACGGTAAAAAATAAAAATCTCAAATTCACAAAATATATTAAACCACACACTTTATAAAAATTTTCTCCAGTCAATTGTATTTTTCTTCACAAATTGAGAGACTTATTTATAGAATTAGTTTGGAAATAATCCAAAAATAAATAAATAATTACATACATCATCACAAACTAATTTTCAATATTTTCAACTCTTATCTTCAGTGTTCAATTTCAACTCTTATTTTCAACAAAATCTAAATTTTAAATCAATTTTATTCGATTGGATCTAATTGAAATCCATGGATTTGAAATCCCTTTCCACAAAACTAAAAACTTTTTATTAATTTCGAATTTTCATTAAATGATGTCGTTCGAAATTCTTCGTTTAAAAAAATCATTCTCTCAGTTCAAAATCATTTCACCCAAATAAAATATATTTTCGCGAAAAGACTAAATTTAGTCGAAGTCATGAAGAAACAAGAAGGCTAATTTAGACAATTTCGTTATTAGGTAGTTGAAAAGAGAGAGCTACCACATTTATTGTTGAAATTTATTATGCTTTTGGGTGGGAAATATTGAAGTCTCTGTTTACTCCAAGTCAACCCAATTAATACCCTATATTTAAAAATGATTTTACTTTTATTTATTTTCAAATTTTCTTTGATATTGGGCATACTCCCACTTTGAGATGTTACGACATCGTTTTCACGCTTCACATTGATTGATGGCAAATTTATTTTTCATAAATAAGTTAGGTGAGTGGGCTTGGAATCGAGACTCGGGAGATTGCGTATGAATTTGGATTAGAAAAAACAAATATATATAATCTCAAATTTCGTTTTTCCTTAGTTTTATCAACTTGATTTACAATTTAAAAGGAAATTGAATTAAGTTGATCCGTCTCATAAATAAAGATATGTGACACTCTGTATGAGTGTATGTTGTGTATGTAATATAATTAATTTTAATTGGAAATTTGGGTGGTGATGCAGCTAAAATAAACGAGTCACGTAGACTGCGTATAAGAGATCCGACTGATTAGCAAACTAGTTCACTTGGCCCGTAAATGAGCTCATCTGGCTGGTAAACGGATCCACGTAGACAGTACACAGTTAATTTGTGGGACATCACCTGCGTCACGAACTACTCGTCAAGTGGGCGTCGGGAGGGTTCCCGACATAGATACTCCGACGCTCAATTCAGTAACCAGTTCAAAGAAAAATCAGAGATCAAGAGAAATTTTATAAAAATGAGAGCATACCTTGAATTGTTCGGAAATTCCTCTATTTATAAATTTTTAAGAGAATCTAATGGGCTTGAGCTTCTGCAAGTATAATCAATATTTTGGACATCAATAGTGCCTAAACCCAATTAATTTTATTAATCCAACAAATAATTGATCTTATACCCATCAGGTGGGTTTCCCAGTTGTTTATTATGAAGTGACAATTTGTGATGAAATAAGTTTATTATTCACTTTAATTTCGAGAACACATTTATAAGATTTTCGGTGATTTTTCATCAGAAATAAAAAGTTAGAATTTTGAATCCAATTTGACTGTGAATCTGCATGCGCGCGAGTGTAATTTATATTTATTTGTTACGTGGAAATACAAGATAAAATACTTTAAAGATCTTTATCATGTATGCCACATTTTTTTAATACATCATGAACTTAAATCATATAACAATATATCACAAAAAATAAAGGCGAAATTGTGACTTCCATCTTGAATGTTTGTGTATTTGTAAGTTTGGAAGTTATTTATGTTGTCAAAATTGATTCTTGGTCATGTACATTTCAATCTGACGATTTTGGTCTTTTTTTACAGTAGGTGTTGTGATACTGCATTTGTAAGCGATGCTTAAAAAAATTATTAAAATTACAAAAAAAATACAATAATAACGAATAAAAACTGAAATTCGACAATATAATGTAGAAAACCAAAAATAACAAATAAACAAATTTGAATGACCAAAACTGGAAATTCCCCATAAATTATAATAATAATGATCACCCGAAATGCAGTTTTTTTTTTTTGTTGAAGGTAAAACAAAAGGTGAAGGCGAAGAACAAGCAAAACGAGCAATATTATGAGCAACATTATTCGACGATCGACATACATGAATGCATTCAGAGATCGCAGGTCTCTTCAATCGCTCCTTGATATCTGTTGCACAAAGTCCAATATAGCCAAGGTCATCTTGTTCGGTAGTGACTGCTTGCACTGCCAATAGAGAATCAGATGCTACTTGTACATCAGTAAAACCTTTGTCGTAGAGAAGAAGAATTCCTTCCCGGATCGCCAGTAATTCACCATGTACTACTGATAAGGGTTGGTTTATCTGCTTGCCAAAAGCCAACAACAAGCGTCCTTGATTGTCTCGAACTACCCCACCGATACTAAATTTGTGACTCTCCACGTTCACAACCGCATCCACAGTAAGCTTGAATGAGCAATGCCTTGGCGGTGACCATATCTTCTCTTGATTTCCTTTCAAAGGTATATCAGCTATTTTCTCTTTGTTTCTGGCTTTGTGAAAATCAGATAAAAGCGTTGTGCTCCAGGAAACATCAACTGCTAGTAGTTTCTTCTTATCACTATGGAGAAAATTTTGCTTCTCTCGCCAAACCGCCCATGTGTGACTAGCAAAGTTCTCAAAGTCTGACTTAGTTAATTTCTCTTTCAACCACACACAAAGTTCCAAGGTGCAAGATTGTGAGCCACCTCGTAGGACATGAGCAAATAGAGTGTTCTTCCACAAATGTTTGATTGCAGCACAGAAAAAAAGAGCATGGCACGTTGAATTCATCGGGAAGTTGCACAAACTACAAGATTCATTAACCGGCACATGTTGCCGATAAAGATTCTGGTTCGTTGGAATACAATCGTGTGAGATACTCCACCAAAATATACGTATTTTTGGTGGAATAAATAGGTTCCAAATAAAGGACCACCATTCTTCATTAGGATGCACCGACTGATGTATTGGAGTTAAGAATAACCCACGTTGAAGTCGGCACCCATCTTTTACTGTATACCGGCCCTTGTCATCATATATCTAGAATAAGGAGTCACGCAACCCTGTATCATGCAATGGGATTTTGAGAATTTCACCTGCTACATAAGGATTGAATCTGGCTGATATCAAATCCTTATCCCATCCTCCATTCCGAATCAGCGTACTAACAGACTGTTCTGGATCCCAGGTAGCGCTTGAATCACAGAGTTTATTTTGCATGCTTGGTATCCATTGGTCCTCAAAGATATTAATACTTTTTTCATCGCCCACTCTCCAAATTAAGCCCTTCACAGGATTTCTCTACTCCATAGGATCGATCTCCAAATGTATGAGGGGTTATTGCCCAAGCTTGCTTGTAACACCGGACCATGTCTAAAGTATCTTCCTTTCAAAACTCTACCAACTAGAGAGTCAGGACACCGAATGAGGCGCCATAATTGTTTGGCTAGTAAAGCTCTATTAAATTCAGCTAGTTTCCGAATCCAAGGCCTCCCCTACCTTTAGGTTGGCATAGGAAATCCCAAGATCACCAATGTAATTTCCTCTTGCCATTATCAACTCCCCACCAAAAATTCGCACATTCCCGTTCAATATTATCACATACCAGGGTGGGTATCTTGAAGCAAGACATAGCAAAGGTGGGACTGGGAACAGCTTGAAGAATCGATTTAATTAGTATCTCCTTCCCCCCAGTGGTAAACCATTTGTTACCCCACCCTTAGTTAAATTAAGAGCAAAGGATAATCTGCATCTCAATAATTAAATGTGTGTTCAGTCTCTGTTAGACCGATTTTTTTCTACAATATCTGATTAACCAAGAAAATGTTTCTGCACTTCATTGGCCCGCATATGTTTTTTTTTGGTGAAACTCACTACAATACATTGAAAATTCGAAACAAATATATGATAATTCATAACAACGTGTTTTAGATATGACACTAATATATAATTTTTAAGTACACAAACATGTATAACAAATTTTAATATTATTGACACATTTTTCTGATGATAATTCGGTACAAAACTTTGAAAATCTTATATTAATATATGATATCTGAGTACTAAATATTTTATATATGACACTGGTATATAAATTCTGATTACCCACATATGTATAAAAAAAATTGATATTAATGATATATGTTTTTTCCGGATGAAATTTTTGGTATAAAATATTAAATATACGGTAGTAATATATGATATTTCAGTATAAATTCTTTCGGACCGGGTATTAATATATGATATTTGAGCATACAAACAAGTGTAGTAAGTGTTGATATTAATACAGTTGTTCAAATTTTATATTCAAAATTTTATCTTTTGTATCAGATCTAAAATAATTTGTTCTGCGATGTCATATATATGCTCAAGATTTTTAATTTTTTGTATCAAAATTCATCTGAAAAACAATTATATATCGGGTCCAGAGATTGCATAAACATTTTTTTTTTTTGAATGTAAGACTACAGTAGAAAATTTTAGTCTAACAAAAACCAAACACACATTTAACTATGCCGGAAGTTTACCTTAAAGAGTAGATATTTTATGAGACGGTCACACGAATCTTTATCTGTGAAACGGGTCAACTCTACCGATATTCACAATAAAAAGTAATACTCTTAGCATAAAAGTAATATTTTTTTATAAATGACCCAAATAAGAGATCCGTTTCATAAAATACGACGTGTGAGACCGTCTCACACAGTGTTTTGTCTACCTTAAAATACCTATGCGGTCAACCCCTCGTGTTAAATCATTTTAGCTTATTCAATTATCAACCAACTATACCAAACTATTCAATAATTTTCAAACTTAACCTAATTTATTAAAAACTTTTAATAATAAAAGTTGAATTATATTATTGACAATAGTATCATTGAAGTAACGAATAATAAACTAAAAATGGTATTATTTTAATAAAAGATTACAAAACAAAACGGCGAGTAGATATAAAAATCTAAATGAGTTGGAGACCAAAAATGAAACCCATAACAACCGACTGCAATATCGAAACTCGAATAATTTTTCATAAATTTGAATTCAAGATCTTAAAAAATTTTAAACATAGTTCCCAAATTTTTTATTTTAACACATTTAGTTTATCAGACTACATAAATAATCATCATAACAAATAAATAAATTACTAATTGTGATATTAATTAGTTTTTACGAAAATATCTTATTCATTAGATAATTAATGTTTTCATATAATTTACTCGTAACTATAATATATAATCCACTTTAAAAAATAAAAAATTCATATATTATATCTATAAGTTACATATTTAATGTAAGTGTATTATCTTTATCTAAATAATAATTTAAAAATATAAAAAAAATTATGACCCAACTCGATATATTGATGATCATGATAGAGATTCATATACGTAATAGTCATTATTTTACATACATATCGTGTGTGTCATTCGTTGGTATATGATAATTGTAGCACCACGATAATAATGCATCACCACCTACATATACTTTTGACAATTTGCAATATATTTTAACCATAACGGCTACTTTACTATTAAACATCCTAATATCTTAACCGTACGATGCACAAAGTATTACAATAAATAAGTATGAGCATTTAAATAATTATCTAAAACTATTGATATAATGAATATATTTAATTATTATATTTTTGTATACCATTTGAGATCATATTCAAATAAGGATAATAATCATGACGTCAAATCGAATTATTTATCATTGCATTCGATATATTGATTGAGTGAAAATGTTACTAATAAACATAATATAAAATATATAAAAAATCATATATTATTTGTCTATCAAAATTTCAAAGAATAAATAAATATTTTTCAAAAAATAAAAAAAATCATTTATTAGATGAAAATTTTGATAAAAAAAATTTAGTTATTTTTTGAACATTTTAAAAAATATTTATTAGGATCGGAAATAATTTAGTTATAGTGAATAAATTTATCTCGACAAATATTTCGGTTGTGTTAACAACACTGAAATTTTATTCTTATCAGTTGAGTTCTCAATAGGTTAATCATAATAAACTGTGCGGAAGTAGACTGATTGAGATTATTCAAACAAATGGCTTATCAAGAAAATCAGTTGGGTTCTACTGGATATTATTTACGGTATGCAAACTGAGAAGTAAACAAGCACAACATTGTTTTTGGATGTTCGGAGACTTCAATACTCCTACGTCACCATTTATTCCTTACGAAAAATAGTACTAAAAGACTTTGGTAATTACAAAAAATTTAAAATCACTCACTCTAGTATGACTTACCATTGACTAACTGAAACTCTTAATAAACTTCAATATACAATGATTTGCGCAATAAGACTTTTGCTCTCAATTAGACAGATTTCACAAGAAAGCACAAATTCAATCATCAAAATGATCATATATTAACTTATCAGCGTGTGTTGGCTTTTCAGTTTGGCTTGCAGAAAGATTCTTTAGAGAAGATCAATTGATTTTCAAAAACTCGGAGATAGATAGTGTAACCGTGTAAAATTCAGATCTTGTTCAACTGCTACTATTTATATTTTAATCTGCAGCACTATTTATATTTTAATCTGCAGTGGTAATCTTTTCAAAATGATATATGTGTTTTCAAATACATATGTTGTTGTCACGTCATCGTCATTTTTGAAATATCCTTGTAGCACGTGGGATCATGACATTTTGTTAACATTCACTGACTATTGGTAGAGAAAATTTTATCTGTTTTTTTAGCTTGTCTATGATATTTTATCACCGATTATACTGATTTTTCAGGGAATATTTTGATTTGGATTGACTAATCGCCTTAGATAGACTAACAATTGGACTTCATCAATATCCTTGAATCAGTTTGGCTATCAGTATATATTTTATACTCTATCAGTCTAACTATATAATTAGTTAATCTTCTTAGAAAACTTAATCTCACATGAAACTTACTCAAACTAATTTAGGTTAATTTATTTTTTATATCTTGAGTAATTTTTCGTAAATATGTTGACAAACAGTTTAATTAAACTATTTATTTCTAATTTTTTTTTAAATATCGTAACACACACATATATATAATTGTCTCTGTACACGAAACTATCAATGTATATAGAAACGTTTTAAGGAAATAAAAGTAGAGTTGTTATATATAGTAATATTTTTTTTTAAAAAAATATTGTAGCAAATTTTAATATAATTGATTTTTTTTTCAAATATTTCTATTTATAATATTTGTTTAATGAATTACAAAAACAATTGTAAATACTTGTACGGTTCATAATTATTTTGTGTGTCATTGTAGATTTAAGTTTCTCGAATAATTTTATCTTTAACGAAATAATAAATATTTGTAATCTCACATTTTACTTTAAATTGTCACTTTAATTACATATATAAATATATTTATATATTTTTGTTTAATACTAATTCAAAATCAATAAGGATATAAATTTTTTTAAATATAAAGTAATTTAATGATTTAGAAATTAGAACATTATTAAATACAACATCAATTCACATTTATTTCCTTTTTTAACATGTAATTTTTGTGAGAACCTATTGTATATAACAAAAACTCTACTTTTAAATAATTTATTTGTTATTCTGGCACTTCAAATATAGTACACTTGACACCGGATGTTCGCCGAATTAGTCTCATCCTAGATAGGAATTACATTGGTTAACGTTCAAGTTTTCTTGACCAAGTCAAGGTGAAATATTGTGTTTCTTCCTCGGCAAAACTTGAATAAAGTTTGAATCAAAAGATCGCGATTAAAAATAAATTCGTGCGAAAGCTATATCTCTTTAGATTTACTCCAGTGTTTATAAATTAGTTAATCAATAAAGATATATATATTTGATGACCCGCCCAAGAGAAAGACATGAGTCTTAGTAGCCCCGTTAAATGGTCTTTATGTCGCGTTACGATGACCTAGTTTCAAAAAAATACAAAGCCTGAATACTTTACTTTGGGTATGCAATGAAGTTTTTGAATTAACGTCATTTTGAATTTTAAATCTTTAATCCTTTCTAACTCTAATTTTTTCATGTTTTATACAAATTTATATATTTTTTACAAATGTTTCAATTTTGGTTTTTAACCAAAAGGTTGGGTTTTTTATATTTAATGTAATATTACCCTGGTACGGTGGCCACTATCTTCGTAATTTATCTACTAAGACACAAATAGACATGTCAACCCGCCATTAGGCGGGACGGGGCGAGCCTTTAAATGGCCAACCCGCCTAACCCACCTTGGGCCGCGGGTTAGGCGGGCCGACCCGCTTATTTTTTTAAGAAAAAAATGCTACACAATATCACAGTAAACATAGAAAAAAATATATTTCAGTCAAATAGTTTCATAAAATACCTTAAAAACATTGAAATAAGAAATTAAGAAAGCATACAACATAATCCATAAAAAGTAAAGTGCTTAAACCAAACATGAAGAAATTAAACAAATACTATAAAGTCAATTATCATTAAATTCCATTCAATCTTGATCTTCTACATTAGAACAGAGATTCTGATTTTACCAGAGTGAGTGATGGAGGCGAGACGCATGAGAAAAATAAGGAAAAAAATAAGATAAGAGAATGATGGAGACACATGAGACTTATTGTAATTTTTATATAAAAAATATAAAATTCTACCCTAATTTGACGGGCCAGCCCTCCCCGTTTAGGCCCTCCCCGTCTTTGCCTGCAACCTAAACGGGCTCAACCCGTTAGACCCGCCTTCAAACAGTATGCTATTTTATCAATCCAACCCACTCAATTTTTTTAACGGGGCGGGCCGATCCGACGGACCTGACATAATTTAACAAGTCTAGACACAACGAATGTTTCAAGATATTAGCATTACAAATCTCGAAAAACTAAAAAACACAGTATTCGGAGTTGTTTTAGATTTTTAATACTAAAAAATGTCGTTTTATTTTATTCTTGAATTTAAGCATAGTTATTTTTTAATCCCATTTTCATATCCTAACGTAATTTAATATTGGACTCGAGTTTCATAATAATTATAATTAAAAATATATATGATCATTTTATAATTCATTTATCGTCTCATCGCACAAATCAAATAAATGCTCGTTTTGCTGTGCTCATTAGCCGTGTAACCAAAATTTATATCCAAATGAGCGAACAATTTTCATATAGAAATAAAAAAAATATTTTTTTTTATTGACAGGGGCTATAGCTGTGCTGTTCAATAAAATAAATCGTAACGTTCCAAAAATTTAAATGATCTACATGAACCACGTGCATGCAAGTCATCAATTTTTCTAGGTACTTTAATTAATTATTTTTTATACATTAAATGAATTATTTTAACATAAATACGTATGTTTAATTCTTGGTTCATTAATATTGCATGATTTAGGGCTTTTAGCACAATTTAACGCTCGAACAAGGAACGGAGATCGGGGACAGTTAAGAAAAATTATTTTTATTAATAATTATTTTTAATTATTTAATATATGGTGTAAATATGCATGTGTGATTTTCGAAAATGGGCTTTTGTAGAGTATTTTTTTACTCATCGGATCATATTTTAAACCGGTACACAAATTTTAGCAAGCCGGGGGACTTTTTGAGAGTTCAGATATTATTTTCAAAAACATACCTAAACGAAATATTTTGCGAGTGTGTTTTTGGACTTAATATGCCTATATTAAAATATTATGAGCTAGACACCTACTTGTCCTCATATAATTTAATTAGAGCTCATTATGCATCTTTTATTTGTATCAATCCCTACCCCAAAACCCTATTTCCACCCTCACAACCTCTCGTCCGCCCCGTCCCCATTATTCAGCAGTATCACGAATTTTTCCAGCAGCTTTTGGTCCACTTCTTGCAAGAAAACTCGATAGATTCCTCGCCCCGTCCTCCGGTGTTTCGTCCCTCACTCTGTTGGTCATAGTTTCACATATGTTTTCTTATTAAGGCACCCCATATACCCTCTTTTTCTTATCGATCACACTACGGTATGTATGATGAATGCTTTTGCATGATACTTTATCTATTTATCATTATGCATCGAATTTACATGGCCTTCACATGAAACTTGTGTTTTTCTTCACTTGCTCCTCACGGTTTTGCTTGGTTCTAAGGGCTGACCAGTTCTCGTCGTTAGGGGCTTGTTTTGCAGCAGGTTTGGAAGGTGTCTAAGTATTAAGTCAATATTGGACTTGGTGCTTTGTGGGAGGATCGATAGGGTTGGGTATTTGAGAAGCTTGGGGCTTCGGTTGGTTAGGATGAAGGGGCGGCGATGCATGGGCACACTCCAAGCATGAGTTCGGTTCCTGGTGGGTCTGAGTCGAACCTTGAGTGGCCCAAGGGCTGCTGGTCGCAAGGCTTAGGGCTGCAGTTTAGGGGCTTGGTCGCGTTGGCCGAGGGTGGATCGCGCGGGGATCTTGTGCATTCCTGTGGGTCTTGCTCGCGTCGGGTGGTCTAGGCAGGTGCTCTTGGGTCTGGTCTGGGTCCTAGGTTGGGTGGTTAGGGCCTGGTCTTGGTGGTTTGGGGTTAGGGCCGAGAACTAGGGCTTAGGAGCAAGTTAGGGTATCGGCCACCGTGTGTAGTGTTTTTCAGCCGCTGTCCCATTGTGTTCGAGGGTCTTGGGTGGTCTGACCGATGCGGTTTAAAGGCTGGTTATGTGTGGTTAAGTCACAATTTAAATTTGGGAAACTTTGGTCGAGTTTTGGGTTAATTCGGATTGGGTTAATTCAGATTGAATTAATTGAGATTAAAACCGGGACCTCGGTCAAAGTTTAAAACGAATTATTGAATTTCATGCATGAGCTTGAGTTTACGTCTAAGAAGTGATTATATATATGTTTTGAGGTGTTTTAAGGACTAGTTGGCTTCGGATCAAAATTTTGAGGTTCAGTGGTAAAATGGTCAATTAGGATTTCCAGGGACAAAATAGTCATTTTGCACCTAGGTTTAGTTAGCAGTCCTCACAGCACCCTGATCACAAAATTACATGTTTTAAATATATATATTATCATGGACATGACTTTTTATGGAAATTACGAAAAATACGTTACATGCTTGATTTTAAGAAAATGTATGCATATACATGATTTTTATAAGTGATGAATACGATGACATGTTTTGAAAGAGGGAAGTTGGTTGTGACGAACACGAACACAAACATGTAAGGTCAAAGCTCAGTGGATGAGTAATATTGTTGTTGACGTCCCCGACGCGGGGTACCGCGGTTATACGTAGATGGATCCATCGACTAGAGCTGATACGAAAGTCACAACTAATGATCTGAATTCAAATAAAGAAAATGAACACGTATATATTGATACGATGAGATATGTTATGGATACATTTATGCTTTGACATGTTATGTTTAAGTTTATGCTTTTAAGATCATGAAATTTATTTTAATTACAGTACTTTTCACTGTTGCATGATATGTATATGTACTTGTTATATTAGTTCAGGTGTGTCGGGTCTTTAGGCTCACTAGATGTGATTGATGCATGTGATATTTTGGTTGAGGAGACTGGAGACGCTGAAGACTGAGTAGGCTGACTTGGGAGTGCACGTGAAAACCTGAGGACCTTGCATTCTTCCGCATAATATGATGATGTCATGGTTTTAAGCAATATTTTTAAATGACTTTGAATCTTATTTTACGTTGTTGAGTTGTCAGACTTTTGGTATTACGCTCGAGTTTCTCCTTTAAAATAGAAGACTAGAAGATTGATTACATTTTAAGATTTTGTAACTGCAGTTATTTTTATTCAGTGATTGGTTGAGTTTTAAAACGCTTGATTAACTTGTTTAAATGTTTATGATTGTGTGCATTTTCGGTCATAGCTTAAAAAAAATTCCAGTAGAATTTTAAGAAGCAAGCGTGTCATAAATTATGATGTCACTAGGCATTTCTTCTTCTTGTTTCCCCCCTTAACAAACAAGTAGGCATTTCTAGTTCTACCCAATTTCCTCTAAAAGTACATTAATTAAAGAAACTTCCAGGCGAGTAGCAAAGATAATTATCCTCAAAGTTCATGTCAAAATTATTAAGAAGACGGATTTTGTTGTTTCAAAATATCTTTAAATTACTCATGCTCAAATTTTATATATCTATCTGATAATGTCAAGGCTCTATTCAGTTTCTCGAGAACAACTTGGAATCTATCCTGTTTTTTATCCTCCTTTCTTGCCCGAGTCTAAAGATGACCAGAGCCTTTCGAGGTCATCACTACCTATAATTTTTATTTTTATTTTTGTATACGTTGAATGTAAGATCCGATTGTATTATGTTGAAACTGAGAAAAAATTGAGCCTTTTGTCTGTCTTTTTTCCCGAAATGATATTTCTTCTATTTGGTCTGCCGAATTATTTTCTAAACTTTCTTAAAATGCATAATTTCTTCCATGTCGTAAAGTTTCCGTTAGTACCAAAAAGTTAATATCTATTTTTATCTTTTTTGTTTATCACTTTTCCTAAAACGATCCATCTTCGGCTGAATTCGTTCCTGGACTTTCTTAAATGAATCGATTTGAATTCATGTCGTCAAATGCACCCAATCTCCCCTTAGCTTTAGAAACGATCGATGGTCATATCTCCCCTACTTCATTTCCCCCAAATTTGATAACCCTAACTGCTCCTTGTCGATTGTCGGTGATGATTGAAAGGGTTGAAACTTGGAATCGAACGAGGACAAATTTGGATGAGGTCGCCGATTCCGACAGTGTAACATTGCTATCTTTAATGTTGAAAATAAATTTTGTGTTAGACATCTATACAACAGGCTTGCGTTATCGAAGTCGATGACCTTCTAGCTTTCAACCCGCAATTAGAGTTCTCAAGCGTGAGGAAAAATGAGACAACCATAGACCGTTTTTAACAATTTAAGGAAGTGTGGGGATAATTTGAAAAAAATAATAAATCAGAAACTATTATATAAAATTCATATTTTACCTCTTATTTTCAAAACCTGATTGAAAGGCTAATATTTTGCATTATTCTATATGAGTTGGTCTTTTGTGAGACGGTCTCACGAATCTTTATCTGTGAGACATGTCAACCATACCGATATTCACAATAAAAAGTAATAATCTTAGCATAAAAATTAATACTTTTTCATGGATGACTCAAATAAGAGATTTGTCTCATAAAATACGACCCGTGAAACCGTATCGCACAAGTTTTTGTCATACTTATATTAACCACTTGACAAGTACCATATCATAACCACAACGTGTAATTTTTTTTTGAAAAAAATAATAAATAATTGATATTTCTTTAATAGACGTTTTATTTATTTTATCCATAACTTTTACGTTATTTTTTTTAAAAAAATTGATTTAATATCCAAAAATAACTAAATAAAAAAATTATAATTTATTATCCTAATTTGGTAAGTCATTAATGAAATTTATATGCGACGTTGAAAGCGTCAAGGCGTTTGGGCTTCGAAACTTGACACCTGGGTAAAATGGTTAAATGACCATTTCACCCATAAAAATGCTCCAAAAATCCACAGCTCGCATCTGATCAAATCTTTAGATGAAATCAAACTGCGTTCCTCAAATTCGGATTCAATTCATTCCTTTGAATCTTCAAAACTATGCTAGATTCTCAGAAAATATCATGGATTCTGGGAATGATCTTCTTTCTTGGATTAGGGTTTGAGTTTGGGGATGCACTGAAAGTCCCATTTCGAGTGAACGACGTTCTTCCCGTGCTGCCGCGTCAGATTTCTTGGCCTGTCCTTAACAACTTTCACAGTGCTGTGGATTTGTTGCCGCAGTATATTGGATCATTGGCGCCGAGCAATGGGTCTATTAACTGGAAAGGTGCTTGCTTCTTCGATAACGAGGCGAAGATTGACTTCACTGATGCCGGTGATCGAGGGATTGGGGGCGGCCTTATTCATCTATCGGTTTGTGATCTTTCTTTTAGATATATGTATGTGTGTGGATATATATATAGACATACGTGCATATCAGGTTTTTTTTTAATGTGTGCGATGTGAGTAGAAATTGTGATATGCTTATGAATTGGAATGCTGGTTTGATTGTGTGAATTTGTCTGGTGCAACACTGGTTTTGTTAAATTGAAGTAGTGGACAATAATTTTGGTTTGATTGGGATTTATTTATGTGCACTGAGGTATCATGTGCGAGTATTTGTATGTGGAACAACGGCTTGTTAACAAGAAATGCTTAAATTGAAAACAATAAAACTGCAGAAAAGACGTGTCTTTTTCCTCTGGTAATCCATTTGAGTTATCTATGTTTGTTTGTATGGCTTGCTTAAATCTTTCAAGCAGTGTGTAATTCAGTTTGAAGACTAAAAATAGGATTTGGGAAATGAGAGTTCGTGGTATGGGCACTGTTTGAGATTTATCGATGATCATTAAGTTCAGGAGGTGATGAATGATTGAATGAAATTTTTTGGGGAAGTGCCAAATGGGTAGATTTATGATAATGACGTGGTTGAGTTGGCAACTGTTGCTTGTTGAGTTATGCCTGATACAAGAGTTCGTTGATTTTTGTAAAAATCAGAATAATGTTGATGCTTCATGAAAATTCTGCTACTTATTGTTAGTATTATTTGTTCTGATTTCCGAATGCAGAGATAAATTCAATTTGAGGCTGTTGTTAAGACATGTAGTTATTCCATAAGACCTGTGCAGGTTGTAGATACTGGATCTTCTGATATGTATTTTTGCATATATTGGAGCCTGTGAATCAAATTCCATGCGCTATCCGTTGGAAAGGATCTTTTTTCCTTTTTCAATATTAGTGTCTATCTATCGAGGTTCTACTTACATTTAAACTGTTTATTACCTTTTTCAGACTGCTGCAGCCCACAGCTGGACATGCATGGATTTATATGTATTTGCTACGCCTTATAGGGTTACTTGGGACTACTATTTTTCTGCCCGAGACCACACTCTTAAAATTGAATCTTGGGAGGAACTTGCTGAAGTGGAATATGTACGAGTTGTTTTTAGTAGTTACTTGCATATGATAACTTTGATTAGCATAAGCTGACATTTGGAACCCATTGAGCAGGTAAAGCAACATGGGATCTCGGTGTTTCTTATGCCTTCAGGAATGCTTGGGACACTGCTCTCCATGGTTGATGTACTGCCTCTGTTTTCCAACACTGGTTGGGGACAGAATGCTAACCTGGCTTTTCTCAAGAAACATATGCAAGCATCATTTGAAAGACGTCATCAACTATCCCGTGCTACCATCGACCCAGAAGATGTGCATTCTGGAGACTTTTTAGCTGTTTCAAAGATCCGTGGACGATGGGGTGGATTTGAGACACTGGAGAAGTGGGTCACTGGTGCATTTGCTGGCCATACAGCTGTATGCCTGAAGGATGAGTTGGGTAATCTTTGGGTTGGCGAGTCTGGACACGAGAATGAAAAGGTGTGCAGTGTGTAATATATTTCTTGCTGTATGTAAATGTTGATTACACTGACCTCTCTATTTTCAGCTTAGAGTTTACACATTTTCATAACATGTCAATGAAGAAGAGTCCTAGACACTCGAATTTCAGTTCTTTCCTTCTTTTTTACTAACAAAAGCATTAATCCGAGAACTTATGTCGTTAATATCTTTCCTGTGAGGTAAACATGATAGTATTGGAATTTGGAAGATGAAAATAACATTACAGGTTTTTAAATAAGTTGCAATACGATGTAATAGCAATGTTATTTTCCCTTTAATATCCTTAATTGTGCTTTAACTTTGTAAAGCTGAAATTGCAAATTTGGAGTAAAGACACGTGAGATACATCACAGTGCGAAGGATATCATGTCAAGGAAATTATTGTTACATCTGATATTTTCATTTGTTAAAGCAATTAGGAAATATTTGTTTGTCATCTTATATAAACATTAATAGAAGGATTTTGAGTTTGAGATCTGTGGTGCTTAAATAATTTATTCATATTTCTCGGTTTAAGGTTTTATGATACTTGAGAGTTATTTGCGTTAGAATATTTATGCTGTTTTGCTACGGCTCTCCTTGTTCCTACAGAGCGAAGAAAGTTATTGTTGTAATTCCCTGGGATGATTGGTGGGAATTGGCGCTCAAGGATACTTCCAATCCACAAATTGCTTTGCTGCCCTTACATCCAGAAGTGCGTGCAAGGTTTAATAACTCCGCAGCCTGGGAATATGCTCGGCAGATGTCAGGCAAGCCATATGGCTATCACAACATGATCTTTAGTTGGATAGACACTGTAGCTGACAATTATCCCCCACCTCTAGATGCTCACTTGGTATGCTTTTCATATGCCGCTCTTGAATAATTTTTTTCATACATTATCGTCGTCCATCAATTATATGGCATCTTAATGTTGATTCATTAATAACTCGCTGAAGTCGACTTTATTTCTTAATTAAGAATAGAACGAGGACTGCTTGTTTTTCCTGACCAGAAGATTGTTTGCAGGTCATTTCTGTCATGTCTATGTGGACCAGAATGCAGCCAACATATGCTGCAAACATGTGGAATGAAGCTCTTAATATGCGACTTGGGACCGAGGTCACCTGTCTTTTTAAAAAAAAAACTGAAATCTTAATCTGTCTTTTTGCTGTTTTGTCTCTGAAGGACATAATACACACTTGAAACCTGTATGCATAGAGTAATTTGATTATTATGACAAATGACCCACCCAAGCCTAAACTTGAATCCAATGATGATTATACTGCGGTAAATTTATTGTTGAACTGGAAATGACAATCTCAATTTTGTTTTTCACATTTTCTTCAGTTAATATTACCGCTAAAAATCTGGATTGTGCAAACTCGTATGTGCAGTTATTCTTGCTTCTGTTAATGACCTCTCTCGGAAGATAAACATGTTGGAACAATGATAAAGTTATCCCAAACTTCAGTTTTAACGGTTGCCAGATGTCTCAGCTCTTGTTTTTACAATTTTGTAGGATCTGGATTTGTATGGAATTATAACCGAGACTGAAAAACGTGGCATAACTTTCGATCAACTACTCACTGTTCCTGAACAAGATGAATGGGTTTACAGTGATGGGCAGTCTACAACATGCGTGGCATTTATTCTCGCTATGTATAAAGCAGCTGGAGTATTTGGACCAATTTCCAATTCAATTCAAGTTACTGAGTTTACGGTAAGTGCTATGGCCTATGCTACATGCTCCATACACTGTTCCTGTAAAGGATTCTGTTTATCTGGCCCCTTGGATGAATAAAATTTGAGAAGTTATACTGACTTTTTGTCATTGTTATCTCCAAAATTCATTTGGCTCCCCCGCTTCTCCACTTCTGCCCCCATATTTCTGGATTTGCTCCTGTTTATCTTATAATCTCTGTTGTCCATTTGCAGATAAAGGACGCGTACATGCTCAAGATTTTTGAAAACAACAAGACAAATTTGCCGAATTGGTGCAACAATGATGAGGATCAGCTCCCTTTCTGCCAATTATTGGGCGAGTATAAAATGGAATTGCCATTTTACAACACTCTGGAGCCATACGCCAATATGAATGAGAATTGCCCTTCTTTGCCCCCAACTTATGAGAGGCCTGTTCGTTGCTGATTGCTGAACTTTTGCATATTATCTGATTTTTACACACAAAAAAATCGGGTTTGGTACTGCAGTGCTAGCTTGTAATATATTCCCCACTTAGCTCTATAGTTTCCACTTATAATGAATGTAATATGTAGCGTATGGTTCCACTTGAGAATTTCAACAAGGTTTCAAGACTCGTGACATTCTATTTTCTGTTATTGCAATTAAATCAAATTTAGTAAGCGTGAGTTTGTTGCCACTTATCCCCTTAAAACTACCATGCATGTACGTCTTGTAATTTATATTTTGTCGACCATCGTACCCATATGGATATAGTTGGACTGAGAAATGTCAAAAGGTTGAAGGTACATATCGCGTATATTAGAATTATTCATCATCATACATGAAGTGTAACATCTCTATGGTATCTCTCTCCAGTCACCTAGAAGGATTTGGGCTGCTAGATTTCATTGTGTGTGAGTTTGTATCAAGATATATGAAGTTGAAGTAATCAAATTTCTCCATCCCAAAGTTCCTCAATTGTCTTTTAAGGGCCACAGACTGAGGTGTAATCCAATCCAAGACATGCTCTACCTTGTGGGATTTTATTAATCTCATCAACTTCTTCCCTACTTAAAGACCACCCAAATATGTCTACATTTTGCTTCATTCTCTATCTGTTGAAACTCTTCACCAACAATCCAATTCCTTGCACACATGCCCATCTCAAGCAAACCTGCATTTTCCATCCCGCAAGATTTTTTACTTGAAAGCAAAAGTTTAAACCAACAATGAACAAGAAAATGGAAACTTAGGGATGAGGTGTCAACAGCAAAATTATAATCACGACGGACTTTAGTAACTGTTTTGCATCAGTTTTTGTTTTACAAATATGATATACAAAATTTTGCCTATTGTGTGTGTGTGTGTTATCTGAGCAACAGTCTTTCCTTTGGTCTGGGCTATTTTCTTGAGCACTTTTGATTCCACAACTCTGTCTGTCCCATAAAATGTCCCAATCGATCCTAAAGTAGAATAAGCAACAACAAGAATTCCTCCATCGTTGCGGAATTCTCTCAGCTTCTTCTGTTGCCAACATGGATTCAATATGCCATATTTAACGGGGGACGTGAGACAGTCTCGCACAAGTTTTTGTCATAAATATATATTTAATTAAAGAAATAAACAAATAAATAGTTAAAATCATATTCTTGGAGCCTACCAATAACATTAAACCATATAAAATTAATTATCCATATATTACCAACAATAAGCTCCTCCCAAATCATTGGATTCAAAAAAATATTATTATCTTCAACCTTTTTTAAAGAATTATAAAGTTTGTCCCAAAAAAAAAAAAAAAACACTTGGAACCTGAGATTAGTTCAACACATATTTGCTGCTCATAACATTATTTTACTTCACAATCAATATATGTATACTCTATACAACAATACAAACTATAAATAATTAAGCTATAAAATTCACATCAAAAACAACTCCAAGATAATGAAAAGATCTCCACATGAAGATGAACAAATCCAAATATTAAAGATCCAACTCACAACTTCTTCCAAAACATAAATCTCCCTCTACTTATGTGCTTTGTTTTGATATTTTTGTTTCATCCAGTGAAATCCCGCCGTCGCTCCCGCCTTAACCTTCTTCACACCGGTGGTCGCCACCGCCTTCGTCTTGTCAAGCTTGTCACCGAACATTTTGGAGGACTTGGACGACGAATTCGAATGTGTATTGTTTGTGGGATAACTATACAATGGTTGAGGATCCCATTGATCAGCCCATGAGGTCTCGTGAGAACTATTTGATGCCATTAATTCAACTTAAAATCAAAAGATAAAAAAAATAAGCTGATCAGAATCAGAAAGGAAATTCGAAGGGTTTGTTGTTTATTTGAAAATGTTGGGATTTCAAGAATGGAGGTGGTGTACTTATATATGTTCTTGGCCGGCGGTAAATGAATTGTGTCTGCTATTACGTAAGGCACGCGTGTGATGAACATTGCGGGTTCGGGGAAATTCAAACCATTTGAACTGAATTAATAATGTTTTTAACTTGAGACATTTTGGACAGCCAATTATATTCGGTTTCTAGAACAAAAAATTAGGTTAATTAATTAACTAATTAATCACTATTTTTAATTTTGAGTAGCATCCAAATGTAATCACATGTGTCGAATTAACTATTTTTCTAATAATGGGACAATCTTTATATTATATAAAATAATCATATAATACAGAAAATAATATATTTTAAAATTTAAAAATCTTAAATGTATATATATAAAATAATACAAAGATATATTTATCCAAGTTTAAAATCTAAACAATATGCATATAATCAAATATAATTATATATGTTTTTTAAAAAATAACGTCTAATATTACTAAAACATATTTTTAATAAATGTCAAAATCAAAATAATCACACACACATATATATATATATATAACAAAAAATAAAATTTTAAATACAAAAAAATAACTTTTAAAATAAAAAAATAGATATGTTTTTAAAAAAATTAAAATGTGTAAACCGTTCAGAACGATTTTGTCCGGTTTTGGTTGGTTTTACATGTTAAACGGTTTTTAAATTTTTTCGGACCAGATTTCAGGTCGAACCAATCAATCCGATCCGGTCCAGTTTTGAAAACTTTGAGATTTATTTTATTTTTTTTACTATGCTAGTAGTAATTGCAAGAGTCCAACATCGAAGTTATCGAATATTATTTATGAACACATTTGTAACATAACATATATTTATTTAATCTACAAGTGACGACTCCTTAAAAAAGATTAACTTTGGAGATTATAAAATGAGTGGGAAATTTTGGTCAAGTTGGGCTCCTATTGGCTGGCAAGATATAATCGGTTCATAATTATTTTTCAAAATATGACTTTTTAATTGTTAAATATTATATAAATTATTCAATGAACTCATGCAATTTATGAATAAATTAATTAATGTTTGTACGAAGGGTTAATTAGTAGGTCTCTTATGAGACGATCTCACGAATCCTTATCTTTGAGTCGGGTTAACCCTACCAATATTCACAATAAAAATTAATACTCTTAGCGGAAAAAGTAATACTCTTTCATGGATGATCCAAATAAGATATTTGTCTCATAAAATACGACCCGTGAGATCGTCTCACACAAGTTTTTGTCTTATATTTTATGTTGGTTTGGGATAGACTTCATTTAATTAATTATGTATCAATTTATTTTTTAGGGAAGGAAAATTGCTGTGTACCTAAATTTCAAAGAAAAGGATGTTAACTCAACAAATTTAATGACCTTAATTAATGTCGTGCCTAATCTTGGTTAACTAACTTAATACAGGGTTAGAGTCCACGTAACTTATCCAGATGGAGATGACAAGAAATTCAAATGGAAATTTGTGAAATTTTTTCTTTGCCAGATTATGACAGGTTTAATTTCTTCTAGATGTATCCCGAATGCTCAAATTTTTTTAGCGGCTCAGGTCTAAAAATCTATGGTGGTTGAGAATTGTCTTCTCATTTATTTATTATATATATATATATATATATATATAACTTTGATATTATAATTCATCAATCATATCCGTGTTTGTATTCAATAGTAAGAGGAAACTCATCTAATAGATATATAATTTTGATATGTTTCGTCACGTCTAATAGATTAATATAACATCAATGGTTGATATAGAAGTGGATACATTTGTGAAAAACATATCAAAATTGTATATACATATAGAGTTAATTATATTTTAGTTTTCTATAAAAATTTTGATATTATATTCATCAGTCATATTCGTCTTTGTTGTATTCAATTGTAAGAGGACATTCATCTAATAGATATATAATTTTGATATGTTTCATCACGTCCGATAGATTAATATAACATCAACGGTTGACATAGAAGTAGATACAGTTGTGGAAAATATATCAAAATTTTGTATATATAATTAATTATATTTAGTTTCTTTAAAAATGAATTAGGCGAGAGAAATTTTTTATTTTAATATTAAATAAATTATATATCTAATTTACAATATTTTCTTATCCGTCGTATCTCACTGTATTTATTTTAGTTTTTTTTTTTTTTTTATCATTGCTGGATGTCATATATCATGCAGAAGATATATCCCCGTTAACTAGGGAGGGAGAGTATGCAGCATCTAGATTAGCTTTTGGATTAATAAATGTAATGAGTATTATTTGTTGGAGTATCATTTTCTCGCACCCAAAATACAACGAAAATTTAAAAAAATTTGTTTTGATATTCAAAACGTTCTTGGGCGTCGTATGATTTGAACCATTAATAAGGTGTTTAAATTTGATTTACGTTTACGTTTAAGAAAGTTGGACATCAAACCAGTACGAGATTAGCAGGATCAGTCATTCTTGTAGATCCCTATGAACTTTATTCAACTTTCTAATCAGGTTCACAATCACAGACTTTGTTCATCATTGTACTACAAAACCACACGAATTTTGCGTTGAGATAATCAATCAACATAAATAGTCGGATTCCGAGGGAACAACGGCGACAAGGAGTCGACATACATCACGGTGGTGAAAGGGAGGTGATCGACCGAGACCCTCTAAGGGTGGTGGGCGAAAATTGCTCTCGTGTGGAGAGAGATAATCAAAATCTTGGTGTAGATTTTCTAGTTGTGTGTTGTATTAATTGTGTGTTATTAACATTTGATAATTTGTATTTAATAAACATATCATTTTAATCCAATCAGGATTCTCCTTGGATCAGGATTCTATATTTTCATTATTTAAAACTCTTATGTTGTACTTTTCATTTTTAAAATACCTGGTGTGATTAAATAATTATCAACTTTTGATAATACATGATATAATATAATTAAATAATCATTGTTTAATTTCTTAATCAATTAATTAATTAATTCTACACTTACTTGTATAATATTCAATGGGAATCTTATATAGTAACCGCAACTACTTAATTATTATTTAATTAGTATATTAAATTTATTAATTAAATAATTTTGAACTCATTATAAGCTCAATCAACAATAAAAAATGGTCTATGCATACAAAATTTCATTCGTATAATGAAAAGTGAAAATTTCAAAAGTCAAAACTTTCCAATGTTCCAATTTTTGACCACTAAATATGACAGTTGTATTTTCGTTATAGCAGTTTGCAGTTAAGCTAACTTTCACAACTTGTTATAATAGAATCTACTTATAAACTCTTTCAGAGGTAATACATTTGATCTCCACCAAATTACAGTAACCAAATTCAACCATTTTAATTTAACTATCTCAACGGGAACATATAATATAATCTTTGTGTCACCTTCAATGGTTCAGAGATATAACTACCCATGAGTTTATAATTTTATGTGATTTAGAACAAAATTTGTTTTTATTTGGTCTTACCCTAAATAACCCAATTCTTTTCTTTAACCCCTTAATCAAGAATGTCAGAACTTAAGTCTGAATGAACCCACCAGCTAATGGCAAGAGTGGCTAATATCACCGCATCATGATCCCCTAAGTATCACTGGTAATGTCTGCAAAAACCAATAAGTTATGGTTAATGTACAATACGATCCATTCAACTCATATTCCGACCGAATCTATAACCATTGGTTCATCGACAGTTTCAAACGAATTCGGTAATGATGTGATATAACTTTGAGCAATAATAGTGACATGATATGTGCAATTAAGGAAATATTTTTCCATAATGCACATTTCTTATTCTGGCAAGAGATTTCTTGCATTATTAATTCATCAGATAACATAGAATATTAACACACGTGGTTGATCGATGAATCCCCGACACCGTGGTTGAGCAGTGAATCTCCGACTACAATACATTGTCTCCTACGTATTTCGAACCTACACCCAATCTGAGCACCTGATGACCTCAATGAAGTCGGTAAACGGATCAAATTACATGGTAGTACGAAGATCCTCCATGTTGTCCAGAGTCTAAAGACAAATTAAGTACAACTATAATAGCAGACTATTCTACTCGATAAATGATAACACTTAAAAAGTACGAGGGAAGGTTATTCAGTGTTTCATCAAATGAGCACTCATCTGTATGAATAAACATCTTCTTTCCTTAACCACGTGGAGTATACATCATAAATACTAGTGTCAAGCTCGAATGACATTTATCCTTGTTTATGTTGGAAATTTGAATCAAATTTAGAGTTTGAATAAAATTATGTCTCATAAATATAGTAGTGTCTTTTGGCTCTCCACATTCTTGAGTTAGTTGTGGCTCATTATTGTAGAAGTGTCTTTTGAATTTTCACGTTCTTGAGTTAATTGAAGACTTTTGGTTCTTCATATTCTTGAGTTAATGGAATGATTAATTGAGTTAATTAATCTTGCATGACTCTTGGTGTGTACTTTGGGGATAATAAATAGTGTGTTCATTTCCTCATTTCACATACATGAAAATCTTATATCTTTCAATTATCTCTTGCATTTCATATTGTTAGCTTTCTATTTGACCTCTATTAAATTTTGGTAATAAAGTGAAGGTACATTTTCAGTTCGTCGTAGTAGTGCATCGTGCTAAGTCACTGCTAGTTGTTCCATTGTATCCTGGGAAACAACATCCAAGACGATCCTCGAAGCACATGCAGGAGGGGACAAATCCGTTTTAACGAAACTGTACTTTGTACATGCCTCGATTTGGTTTACTTTAATCTTTGCTCTACTGTGTTTTTCACCATTTAGTTCACTGGTTTTTTTACAAAAATTTACTGAACTTTATCGTACAACATATTGTGCAACAGTTCAAGCAGCTGAATCGATTAGGAAGAAATTTAGAATATACAATACACTTCCTAATGAGTTTCATGATCTACTTGACTCGTGGACCTCATGGTTCTTATAGTATATTTAATGATTTTATATATGCATTTTGTTAGCTAAATAGCTAATAACAGTGGCAAACTCGGAAATACAAAGTTGTAACTGAAATAAATATATTGTTTACAATATGAGTATCTTGTACGGAACAACAAAACCAAATCGATGCCTGTAAAAAAATAAATTTATCTTAAAACAGATTTGTCCGGTATGTGCTTCGAGGATTTAGTTGGACGTTTGTTTCTCGGGATACAACCGACAGACCCGCAATGATGTCGCACAAATCACCACACTGGCGAACGAAAGAGTACCTGAACTTTATCAGCATAACGATTAGGGGTAGGAAGATACCAGCAGGCAGAGTGTAGAAGCGAGGGAGAGTGGGTGTTTGTTGGTGTGTTTTCTGGCCTTAGTACATCCTTTGTTTATACACGGTGGTAGCAGCCATGCGAAAGACCAGAGATTGTCATCAATAGGGAAGCCGAATCACCAACTGCTAAACAGATGGAACACCAACAGTCAGGGCATGCGAAAGGTCTCAAGGGCATATGAAATGTTTCTTCCGAGGAAAAAAATTGAAAAAATGTGGCATAGACTAGCTAGTTGATTTTTTCCTTGATCGATCCGACGTTCAACACACCCAGGTCACGTTCGTATGCTTGCACAAAAATCGAGCTTTTTCCAATTCAAATCAGGCCCATTATTTGGAATAATTCTTACACTTCCATAAATTGTAACACAATATAAGTTCACCTATACCACTTTATTTTTCTAATGTGGGACAAACACATCATCCCTTGATTTCCATTCACACATAAGAAAAGCTTCTTAACACGCACAATCTAATATATATATATATATATATATATATGGATGTAAATGAACCAAATCGTTTGTGAGCTATTCGAAGCTTGGTTCGATAAAAAGCTCATTTGAGTTCGTTTGCTAATCATATCAAGTCAAGCTCAAGCTCGATTTTGAGCTCGAAAATTTTAACAAACCAAGCTCAAGCCTAAAAATATTCAGCTCGTGAGTTCGCAAACATGTTCGATAATAGGCTCGCGAGCTCGAGCTCGGCTCGTTTAGGTGGCTCGTAAGCTCGAGCTCGAGCTCGACTCGTTTACGTGGCTCTTAAGCTTGAGCTTGGCTCATTTGTTGAGTTGACAAATAAAAATATTAGTAATATCAATGGAAGGAATTGAACACGAGACAAGTAAAAATATTAGTGCTAATGTTATTATGGACTTTGCAGGATAGTTGACTAGTTGTTATTGGAGATGATTTTTTAATTTTTGATTTTAATAGATTCTCTAACGTCCTCTCTACTTTCTCACCTGAATTAGTTGAAGTATTAAAAAGGGTGAAATTATTTCATTGTTATTTATATTATGATATCAATGTATGATGAATATTCTAGATGTATTATTTTGAAATGTTCAATAATATACTGATTTATGTTTTTTTAGCTCTTATTTGTGTTGTTTTGGTTATTTATGAATGAATTTATATTTTTATGTCTGATTTAAAACTTTTTAATAGATATATTTAATTTTTAACAAGATCCAATCAAGCTCAAACTCGAGCTCAATTCTATGCTTTACGAGCTCGAAAACGAGCCTAGCTTAAGCCAGACTTGTTAAACATGCTAAACGAGCTATTAATAATCAAGCTCGAGCCCGGCTTGATTAACATGCTAATCGAGCTTTTAACGAGCCAAGCTCGAGCTTTTTCCGAGCTTGGTAATTTCAAAACAAACCGAGCTCGAGCCTGATGATAAAAGCTCGAATCGAGCTCGAGCCGAGCTTGAGCCTCAAACAATCTTAAACGAGCCAAGCTCAAGCCTGATACTGTTTGGTTTGATTTGGATTGTTTACATCCCAGTATATATATATATAATCCAACATATTTTATATGTGTATACAGATAAAATAAATGTCATAATTGATAAAATCGTAAAATATTATTAAAATAAAAATTATTTTTACATAAAAAGTTAATAAAACTCAAGCCACAAATTGACTTACTGAATATCTACTCTAACATCACTTCAAGGGATTTAAAAGTCTGATTGATTTTTTCCGATAAACTAAAAACTGATAATCAGTTAGTTTTGTCTGATTTTCTAATTTCAATTTTCTAAAAATAACACATACGGTAATGTAAATTGTAGTTAAATTATTAATAATTTCATTTAATAAATATTTGCTATTTATTTAAATATATTACATATCGTACCCTCCAAAAGCCTCTTTGATTTGATTGGTGATATTTTTTTCAGATTAAAAAAAAATAAGAGATCTCTCCCCAAGTAATCTAAGTATTGCAAAAACAACTATAATGGGCTAAAATTGCACGAAGCTCAATAATAACTAAAAGGGTCCGACACTAATCGGTTTGAATTTAGAGGTAATAACCATACATAAGTCTTCGTCGGTTAAAATTTTTATTGTTTAAGGATTCAATTTTGACAGGAAAAACATGAAGAAAACAAAGAAATAGGCTTGTAGAGGCAAGCGTTGAACACTTTCTCCTTAAGAAGAATTTTTCACTCATACAATGTTCTAGAGGTTTGTGGCAATCTTCTCCCAAGATACAACTACAACTCTTGGATAATGAGCACTCAATATCCAAATTTTATAACAAGGAAATGAATGTAACTCTCTCTTGTTGAAGAAAAAAAGAAGAACAATATCAAAAAAATTTATGTGTGTTTGATTTTCAATAAATCAAGTATTTAATATTTTTCATGTGAAAAGACATGATTTTTCATTCATATGGATGTCCATTGGTCATTGTAACTGACCACAAGTATCAAACAATGCCAAGGAAATGAAAAAATACCAGAAAAATCTGAAGGGACACGAAAATCCGAAGGGGAGCCGCTCGGGCGCGCATGATACTGTTCACCGAAATTTTTTTCTAGTCCTTACGTGCTCCGACTACTCGTTTGAATTTCTTTCAACATGCGATGAACTCATTTCGAGTTTAATTCAGAACCAGCGAATTTAATATTCGTTCATTAAGTTTCGTTCTTCGTTTCAAATTTTTTCAATCAAACACATTGATTAATTTGCTTAATTTTCATTCATTAAGCATCAAAATTATCCAACAATTTTATCATTAACACAGATCTTAAATTAAAATACCAAGATTATATAAACACTATTTTTGTTATGCTTCACTCCATTATACGTAGCGATTATAGATTGAAGTGTATAATAAATATTAGCATCTCAAAACCTTCACAAAAGTTATCGTGAGATCATCTCATCCATAAATTTTTTTGAAACGGATCTTCAGCCTTATCCAATTCATGAAAAAATATTATATTTCACGCAAAAATTATTATTTTTCATGATAGATATGGATGAGATCGACTCGTCTCACAGATAAACATACTCCTTAATATTATAATCATGTCAATCTTTAACCAAATATCATATAATTAATCAAATTTTCATTGCTAATACTCATAATATACATCATTCAATCATCGCACCCCATACCAAACAGTACAACAACTAATATTGTTGTTATGAATTTATGATACACAATAAAGAGAGAATTATAGCTTCTTGTCATTAAATAAGGAATTAGCCGAATTACATAAGTATTAGATCTTAGAGTAGGTATCTTGTGAGACGGTATCACGAATCTTTATCCGTGAGACGGGTCAACCCTACAGATATTTACAATAAAAACTAATACTCTTAGTGATGATGCCCCGGGATGTCCCGGGTCATGGATAGGCCCTGGGACTTCCCGAGCCATGGAACATATCCATTGGTGCCCGGGCCAGGATGGGATGCTCTCAGGCCGGTAGCATGACAAAATGGGTTAATGCCCTGAGTCATTGGACCACCCGGGACATGATTTCCCCGAGACGTGGAATACCCGAGCTCTTCTGTAATTATCCGAGAGGCATTTTGCTCGGCCACCTCGATATGAGTGAAGCATTTAATGGCGCCAACTTGGTAGAGCATGCACAGCCGACCTATCTCTGACAATGACATTAATTGTTGATAAAATCAAGTAGGCTGGACGTGACTAGTGTAAGATTTGACATGTCAGAATAATAGGGTATAATCAGCCACCCTACTATCATTAATGCTCAAACGCAAAAAACGAGGTCATCATTACATCCTCTACTATAAATACCAAGTTCTTTACTTGCATTTACTCTCTTTTCAGATATTAACTCACACATTTAATACTCTCATTTACTTTATCCACTACACCAATCACATAGCCATCAGTTGGCTACATTGGTTTTATTGCTTGAGTACCCTGCTAACTTAAGCATCGGAGTGGTCACGCCGGACACCCCTCCGGCGCTCATTCACGTGGTTACTTTCTTGTTTGCAGATCTCTCAAATCGAATCGAGGAGTCACAAGATTCAATTCAAGCGTCCAGCTCATATTTCCTTTTAACATTTTGATAGCGAACCCGGCAGAGTACCCGACCCGACTCGTCACCTTCGCCCGGGTTGCATCACTTAGCATAAAAAGTAATATTTTTTCATGGATGACCCAAATAAGAGACCCGTCTCACAAAATACGATCCGTGAGACCGTCTCACACAAGTTTTTTCCTAGATCTTAATAGTGGAAAACAAACAGAAATTATATTTTGAAAATGGGAAATAGAATGTTGTACATTGGAGTCTCCTGAATTTGAATAACTATTGATCGTGATAAGAAAAGGGTTCTCCAACTTGCACCATAATTTTGTATCGGTGTGGAAATTTCGAGCACGGCCGTTGTTGGAATCAAAGCTTTCAACAGGTTGGCAACTTGCCCGAATGTTCACTACTGTTTCCTATCTTTCCTTCGATGTGAAAACCACACAATTAAATAATTTTATTTTAATCCTTTCGTTTCGACCCCCAAATTTTTTTCTTCTTCGAAATTTAGACATATCAAATGCACTAGTAGTTTAGAAATAGTCGGATTTGGAGACTAGTAGTAATATTTCGACTTTCCTATCCATAGTTAATAGAAATAAATTCGATTCATGTGATCTAAAGATGTAAATAAGAAAAGATAATGAGATCTTCCTTAGAAGTATGAGCTCGACCTATATTGCACCAGCTCAACTCAGAAGTTGATTCTAGTTGCATCATTTTGGAATTGGTATATGATCATACTTTAATGATATTTTTCATTTTTGAGAATGATAATCATTCTCAAAAATGCTTTGAATTTGATAGAAAGTATGAGGACTAAAGTAATAAACTGCCATAACTTAAAAGGACTAAAATGCGATAGGACAAATGAGGAAGAAAGAGCGGCGCATATTTTTGACTGATATAACAATGACCAATGAGTCGGTCACGAGATGTACCCATCGAAACTTGTAGTGCGTGGTCCAAAATAATATCTTCAAATATATATATATATATTTTCAAAATATATTTTCTAAATATATATGTACATATAATAATAATAATAATAATAATAATAAAAGAGTTAAATATAGAGAATCCATTGTTTTTAACGGTGTGAGAATCCGCAACCGCTATCTTTCGATGCGTATTGGTAAAACTTCTGAACTAATGTAATAGTCTACAAAATACAATAGCACAGTAAACAATACTTGGCGAATCTTGTTTGACAAGTTTTCTAAAAAAATGCTAATAGAAAATTTTGAATTTCTGTATGTTCATATATTTCATCAATTCGACGAAGGTGATAATAGATTGTTCTTTGCACATAGATTGGTCCATAAGAGGGGTGTGTTCTAGAACGTGACGACTTTGAAAATTTGTGTAGTTAAGTTCATCGATAAAAAAAAAATAGCAATTAATGCGATATGGGCAGGGGATGTTTGGATTATATTTATACTCTTAGGTATAGTTTGTTATATCAGATAAGAGGGGATTGATAAATAATCATCCTTATCTCACGTTTGATATATTTTTAGATAAATAATTATTTTTTATATGGATAAAATATCCCTTTTATGAGATGTGATAATTTTAATCTAATGATAAAAACACCACAAATGACTTAATTGCCCTCAATATATAAAAATCTTAAACCCTATTGTTCTCTCATTTCACTTGTAGGTAGAAATTAAAATCAAATAACTATTTTTATTTATTTTTATATGTTATAATATGATAATTATATAAATGAACTTGAGATAATTATATAAATGATTTGTATAAATCTCAATAAAATTATTAATATCACTCGATTAACCTTAAAAATTTATATTTGACTTGAGTCACAAAATTAAGGGCTCAATTATCATATTATAATATATAAAATTAGGTAAAAAAAAAAATCATGTAAGCATTGTCGACGCATGAACAGATAAGAAATATGAACTCAAGCAACAACTTTGAAATTATAAAATTTATTATGTTAAGATTAATTTTGTCATTACAATCTAATATATAAATTTAATCACTCTGATTAAAATAATACCAAACATTAAATATAATATCCTAAATCTTATTTATCATTAAGTTATCCTTATATTATATTTCACATGTTTATCTTATCATGTGTACCAAACTATGCCTAAATAGGTTACAAGTTCTTTTACTATAATAAATTTAATTAAATTTGAAAACTAAGTTAGGCTCACCTTTTTTTCTTAAAATAAATTTTATATCTAAAAACAATTTATTCTGACAACTTATAAATATCTTTATAAACCAAAAAATATGCATCCTAAATACATTTTTAAAATTATCATTAAAAATTCTTTAAACTCCCACGGAGATAAAATAATTAAACAGTTTTTGTATTTTACATAAATTCTGGGTTATAAATTTGGCAAAAATTTGTATGAGACAGGTCTCACAGGTGGTATTTTGTGAGACGGATCTTTATTTGGATCATCCATGAAAAATATTACTTTTTATGCTAAGAGTATTACTTTTTATTGTGAATATCGGTAGGATTGATCCGTCTCACATATTAAATCCGTGAGACGGTCTCACATTAGACCCACTCTATAAATTTTACTACAATTAAGTGCATTAATACTTCAAGAAAATTATCTAAAAACTCTGGATTAGATGATTTATAAATATATATTTTCAGAATATTTATTATTTTAAAAAGGTCGGACAGCTGGATGGTCCATGTTGGGACCAAGAATCATAAAAACGTATTACGGGAAAATTGAACTGGAAACAATTGGAATTCCGTCTGTCCTGCCAACGTGCAAAACGACTTTACCACGCCTACAAACATTCGATTCTTCCCACTGTGTAAAAACGAAAAGTTGGAAAAAAAAGTTGGTGTAATTAAATGTTTATATTATTTTAGGAGTTTAGAACATCGAGAAATTAAATGTTATTATACTATTCTACGAGTTTTATACATTTTCATTATAAATGATTCATACGGATTTGGTCAGTTAATCCGGAATCAATTAATTCAACGTCAACGGTGAATCAGATTGAGTTGCTTCAAAATAGATCCAGAACGATTTTAATCCGGTATCATAACTAGTTCAGGATCAGTTTCTACGATTACATTAGATAATATGTACACTAAATATACATAGATAATTAATAAATAAATCAAGAATTTACATGAGACTCTAAATTTTTTTAGATACACAAGTTTATTTTTTTTAAAAAATGATTTCATTTTAACTCAATCCAGTCAAATCTATCTTAATTCGATTTCGGTACTGTCAATCCAATATCATACAAGATCGGTATGATTTCGTCACCCGACAATCCGGAACTGGTTTAATCCGATCAGTTGACATGCCTGATTTTAATAGAGCTTGGGTTGGGTACTTCAACTAGAAGTACTCTGCATTAGAAACTACTAAATAAAGCCCTTTTCAATCGTGCTTGTTGATGTATAACTAATAATTATTATATTAATTAAAATGCAATACGTTAAATTAATATTGCAGGAAAAAAATTGTTATTACAGCATAAAGATATTAATTAACGATAATTAATATTTTATTTGAGTATTTAATTAGAAAATGTTAAAAAAGAAACCCAAAACAGTTGTGAATATGATTCGGTGAATTATATATCAATGTTTTTTTGTGTGGATAATAATTTTTCTGCACCGTTTTGTCCGAAAGGTGGTGTTTTTGTTTGAAGAATGGATTAGGTGAGAGACGAAAGACCTTTAGGACATGTGTGTAGATGTACGTATGCATGCATGTAAATATAAAACGTATATATAGATAGACAGACGTTGTGGCAATTTTTTTGTGTCCCGTAATTTTTTCGTATCACATCAATATTTTTGTAAGATTAGACTAAGGGGATGTATTGGTTATAGATTTTTAATTACTTTTATGGAGTTTAAAAGTCTAGAGGTATTCATTCAAATTAGACTTTTATATACTCCATAAAAGTTTAGTGGTATTCAATGTAAACTTTTGTAGAATTTTAAAAAGTCATGTGGTATTCAAACTTGACTTTTAAAAACTCTACAAAAGTCTATAGGTATTTAAAATGTCAATAGACTTTTAATGACTCTATGAAATTCTATTAAGTACAAGAATTATAGCATTGGTACAACAATAAAATGTCAACAAAAGTCTTTGATTCAACCTAAAGATTTAGATGTTTATTTAATTGAGAAATCTCCCAAATTCAATCCAAACTTTCATTCTTTTCTCATATATTTATTTTTCCTTTTATTTGTACTATTTAAAAACATAATTAAAATTTAATTTTTTTATTAATTATTATATAACATTTTATTTTTAATTATTTTCTTTAATTTTAGTTAATCTATATATTAAATTATTGTATAAGCAAATTCATACCGATACTATATCAAAATTTTCGGTATACCGAACCAAAAAAACCTTACATTTTAAAAAATTTATAATTTATTGTTTTAAAAAATTATATATTTTAAAATTTTTGTATATTTTTCCGGTATTTCGGTATATACCAAAATTTTCAAATTGGATATCGTTACCGTACCGAAAAATTCGGTATTGTTACCGTACCGTATCGAAATCTTCGGTATACTTAAAATTCAATAAATTCAATATTTTTTTGTTATGGTAATCTCGGTATACCGAAAATTCGGTATTTTTTCCCACCCCTAACAGAGCTTGTATTGGCATGTGCTATATTTTTCTTTGAAAGAAGTGTCAATTTGATGAATTTCAAATTGAACTAGATAATGAAGCTCAATTGTCTTCATCAGCACAAGTTTATGAAGGTGACGACTTTGATCAGTTATTTAATACTCAAAAACAACAACGAGCAAATGCTAATGCATGGAGGGATATCATAGCCAATGGAATGTAGAACAATGGTGATCAAATTGTCAGTAATGATTAGATTTTTTTTATAAAAGACTACTCATTATTTTGAGTGTTCTTTTAATAAAATTTTATTATGAACTTATAAAAATATTATTCATTAATATGTTGAATTGACATAAAGAATTGAAATTTTGATTTCAATAAATTGGATAGTTCATTTGTCGTTTTTCCCAAATTAAATTGATTTAACTTTTAAGTAAGTAAAATTCATTTACATTCATAAATAAAAAAAATAATTTAAAATTGAAGAGGTTATCTATGTCCAATAATTATTTTAAAAAAAGTAATAAAAAATAAATCACAATTATAAACTACAAAATTCACATAATTCTATGAAAAAAGTTTACAAAAATCTTGAAAAAAAGTTTATAAGAGTCTATGAAATTTGTTTTACAATTCTATGAGATTCCATAAAAGTCAATAAAAATCTATCAACTCCACAAAAGTCCATAATTTAAAAAAGGTCATTAAAAATATTTGAAAGTATAGAATGAATACACCCCCTAAAATGAAAAAAAAGTTATTTAACAAAATCAAATTTTTAAATATTTCATGAATAAAAATTTAAAACAATACAAGTTAAAGTCGAAAAAGTTATTTTTTCTTTATTTATTTTCCATAATTTTTTTTTGGGTTCAAATTACATGCAACCATTGAAGAAAGATGTGTCGATCTCAAATTTTTTCAACCGTACACTCCATATCCCACTTTTCTACTGTGCGCGATTGTGCTAAAATGAGCCGAATCCCAACATTTTTGCCAGCTACGAAAAACCGCCAGTTCCCCCACTCCGTGTTATAACATGAATATATATTTTGTGAGACGATCTCACGAATTTTTATCTGTGAAACGGGTTTATCATACCGATATTCGCAATAAAAAATAATACTCTTAGCATAAAAAGTAATTTTTTTTCATGGATGACCCGAATAAGATATCCTGTCTCACAAAATACGACCCGTGAACCGTCTCACACAAGTTTTTGCCTTATAATATATCATAAAAATCAATTTTTACTATATAGTGGAATAAACATATATCAACATGAGAGACGCTAATTCGATCTCATGCAAAAACCTTAACCATCGTTGTAATGATAATAAATTATTAGATCTGCCCCATCTGCATTAGAAAAATATTTACATAAATAAATGTCCCCAATTTACTCTTATTTTATCCTCTGCTGACTGTTAGACGACTAGAATATTATAAATTATGAATTGATGGAATGTGCGAAGGCACGCCTTCCCTGCCAATATGATCATAAGGAGAAATTTTAGAAATACAATGATATAATAATTTCAACTTCTTTTTACACTAAAATAAAAATTTAAGCACAAATTTTTTTACTTGCTATGATTAAAGTGATAGAGGTAATATTTACATGTTTTAATACATTGTGTGAGTCGTAGTTTGCATCGTTCTGGGTTATTTGGAGTCTACATTCTGTCTATTTCTTTTTATTTTATTGCATTTGATCACCGCTCACTTAAGTATGTTAATGTGCAGAAAAATAGAGAAAAATCAATTGGAAGAGAAGGCTGGGGACAGAAGATGTCGCGCTAGACCGCCCCAGCGCGAATGCCGCAAAAGAAATGAGTGCCAAGCAGAAGACTTCGCGCTAGGGCAGTCAAACTTTACCGCCCCAGCGTGAGAGGCTGAAGGAAAAAGAACAGGAGACCTCGCGCTAGGGCGGTCAAGTTTCCCCGCCCCAACCATAATCCAAATGATTCAGGATACAGTCCAGTTTGGAGGATATGCAGTAGATGACCCAAACACGCACATCGTAGATTTTCTTGAAATTTGTGATACTTTTAAATTTAATGGAGTTTCTGATGATGTTGTAGGTTGCATTTATTTCCTTTCTCCTTACGTGACAAAGCTAAAGCATAGTTAAATTGTTTGCCTGTAGGTTCGATCACCACATAGGAGGACATGGCGAAAGCATTTCTCATTAAATACTTTCCTCCGTCTAAGACCATGAAGCTGCGGGCAGACCACCACATTTGCTCAATTCGAGCAGGATTCTTTATATGAGGCATGAGAGCGCTTAAAAGATCTATTACGAAGATGTCCTCATCACGAACTGCCACTTGGGTTATTCGTTCAAATCTTTTATTATGGCTTACTCACTCTTAATCGTACTATGATAGATGCTGCTGCTTGTGGAAACCTACTGAGAAAAACTGCTGAGGAATGATATGAGTTATTGGAGAAGATGGCTGCTAGCAGCTATCATCCTCAATCTGAAAGGAACAACCAGCGAAGAAATGAATCCTTTTTATGTGCAAGAAGGGGCACCAATGAATCAAGTAGGAGTCCAAAACCGTCCAAAGAATGACCCGTATTCGAACACATATAATCCTGGATGGAGGCAACATCCCAACTTCTCATGTGGTGGCCAAAACAGTCAGAATTGACCACAGGGAGGACAACCATATGGGAAACAACCAATGTACAGATCTGACCCTCCGAGATAAGAAAAGTCCAATTTGGAGCAGATGATGTCTAAGTTCATCTCATCTACCGAAGCTAGACTCCAAAATCAAGATGCGTCTATAAAGGGGCTAGAGAATCAGATTGGACAGTTAGCTAAGATGATAGGCCAAGTAACATAGAGACCAATCCAAAGGAGCAAGTGAAGGCCATCGAGTTGAAGAGTGGAAAAATATTAAAATCTAAAGGGACAGAAAAAAATCAAGCACTGGATGAACAGACTGAGTCATCAAAAGTTAAGTCTTCTAACTTTACACCAGCACCCACTGCACAATCTAAAATTGTTATCCCTTCATCTTTTCCTGCAGCATTAAAAAAGGCGAAATTAGATGCGCAATTCGGTAAGTTTTTAGAAGTATTCAAGAAATTGCACATCAATATTCTCTTTGCTAATGCTATGATGCAAATGCCGAGCTATGCTAAATTTCTGAAGGACATCTTAGCAAACAAGAGAAAATTGGGAGTCACATGACGGTGAATCTAACTGAAAATTGCTCTGCTTTGGTGCAAAACAAGATTCCACCGAAACTTAAGGATTCAGGGAGTTTTTCTATTCCTTGTGTGATTGGTGATATTCTTTTTCATAAAGGTTTGTGTGATCTTGGTGCGAGTATTAATCTTATGCCGTTATCTGTATTCAAGAAACTCGGATTAAGAGAACCTAAGCTAACAAGGATGTCCTTGCAACTAGCAGACAGATCTGTCAAATACCCGCGAGGAGTCGTAGAGGACGTCCTGGTAAAGGTGGACAAATTCATATTTCCTGCAGATTTTGTAGTACTTGACATGGAGGAAGACATAGAAATGCCCTTAATTCTGGGGAGACCATTCCTTGCGACTGACAAGGCCTCGATTGATGTTCAAGAAGGGAAGTTGAGATTGAGAGTGGGCGAGGAAGAAATTACTTTTGACGTGTTTAATGCTCTTAAGCACACACTGCACACGGATGGCTGTTTTAGAATTGATGTTGTGGATTCTCTTGTGTGTAATTTAGTGCAGGATTCTATGAAAGACCCATTGGAAGCCACCCTCACAACTGAATTTAAGGAAGATGACTTGGACGAAGAGAAAGATGAAATAGTGGCACACTTTAATGCCAACAATCCATGGAAAAAGCCAATGAGGATTAGACTGAAGGATTTGGGAGAGCGAAAAGATTTGACCCCTCCCAAGTCCAGTATCGAGGAACCACCGACGCTTGAGCTCAAACCACTGCCTCCGCACCTAAAGTAGGTATACCTAGGTGAGATTAACACTTTACCTGTCATTATTTCTGCAGCTTTGATAGATGCCATGGAGGAAAAATTGTTGCAAGTTCTCAAAGCGCATAAAAAGGCATTTGCCTGGAAGGTGGCGGACATCAAGGGAAAATGTCCATCAATCTGCATGCACAAAATCTTGATGGAAGAAAAGTACTCACCCCCCGTGCAACCTCAAAGACGACTCAATCCAAAGATGCAAGAGGTAGTGAAGGCCGAAACTATTAAGCCTCTCGATGCATGTATTATCTATCCTATTTCAGATAGTGCATGGGTAAGTCCTATTCAATGTGTGCCTAAGAAAAGTAGGATTACGGTGATCACTAATGAAAAGAATGAACTTATTCCCACGCGGACTGTTACGGGGTGGAGAGTATGTATTGACTATAGGAAGTTGAATGATGCCACCCATAAGGACCACTTTTCCCTTCCCTTTATTGATCAGATGTTGGAGAGACTAGCGGGGCGTGAGTTTTACTGTTTTCTAGATGAGTATTCGGGGTATAACCAAATCACTATTGCACCTGAGGACCAAGAGAAAACCACTTTCACTTGTCCTTATGGAACATTTGCTTTTCGCCATATGCCTTTTGGCCTTTGTAATGCCCCTGCTACATTTCAGCGCTGCATGACTGCTATATTCCATGATATGATTGAAACTTTTCTTGAAATATTTATGGATGACTTTTTTATCTTTGGTGCAACATTTGATGAGTGTTTGCAGAATCTGAGCTCCGTGTTGAGAAGGTGCGAGGAGACGAACCTGGAGCTTAATTGGGAAAAGTGACAATTCATGGTACAAGAGAGAATTGTCCTAGGGCACAAGATTTCGGAACAAGGGATTGAGGTAGACAAAGCTAAAATAGAAGTCATCAAGAACCTACCACCACCAGCTTCAATAAAGGGAGTTAGAAGTTTTCTAGGCCTCGCCGATTTTTATCAGCGTTTTATCAAAGATTTTTCTAAAATTGCCAAACCTCTATCTTCTTTACTTATGAAAGATGTGCCCTTTGAGTTTAATTATGACTGTCTGCAGGCATACGAGGAGTTGAAGGAGCGCTTGGTGACGGCTCCTGTCTTGGTGGCACCTGATTGGAATCTACCCTTCGAGGTCATGTGCGATGCCAGTGATATTGCGGTTGGTGATGTCCTTGGCCAAAGGCACAACAAGGTATTTCACAATATATACTATGCAAGCAAGACTCTAGATGAAGCACAATTAAATTATGCAACCACTGAAAAAGAGTTACTTGCAGTAGTATTTGCACTTGACAAATTCCATTCATACCTTGTTCTATCAAAAGTAATTGTGTTTACTGATCACTCTGCCCTTAAGTATTTACTCGCCAAGAAAGATGCAAAGTCACGCCTACTTCGGTGGATTTTATTGTTACAAGAACTTGATTTAGAAATAAAAGATAAGAAGGGTGTTGAGAATGTGGTGGCAGATCACTTATCTAGACTAGAATTTATTAGTAATGACTGTGTTGATCATACTATTAATGATTGGTTTCTTGACGAGCAGCTATTTGAGGTGAGACACTGTCCTTGGTATGTAAATTTTGCCAACTTTCTTGTCACAGGCACACCACCACAAAATCTATCGTTTCACCAACGAAAGAAATTCTTCTCTGACATGAGATATTATTTTTGGGAGGAACCATTTTTGTTTAAGATTTGTGCAGATTCCATGATAAGAAGCTGTGTTGCAGAGGAGGAATTTGGTCAAATTCTCAACCATTGCCATGACCGTGAGGTAAGTGGTAATTTTGGACCAACAAGGACGGCATCTAAGGTACTCGAATGTGGCTTCTATTGGCCAACTCTATTTAAAGATGCTCGTTCTTATGTGCTTACCTGTGTTAAATGCCAACGGACAGGTAACATCTCTAACCGTCATGAAATGCCATTAAACAATATTCTTGAGTGTGAGGTTTTTGATGTGTGGGGGATAGACTTCATGGGACCGTTTCCCAGTTCGTTCACGAAAAAGTATATTTTGGTGGCGGTTGACTATGTGTTTAAGTGGATAGAGGCAGAAGCATATGCCATTAACGATGCTCAAGTGGTCCTGAAATTTCTAAAGAAAAGTATTTTTAACAGGTTTGGGACACCACGAGAAATCATTAGTGATGGTGGCACCCATTTTTGCAACAAATTCTTTGAAATTTTTTTGAGCAAATACAGTGTCACACATAAGATCTCTACGCCCTATCACCCCCAGACGAGTGGTCAAGTAGAAGTGTCGAACCGAGAGATCAAGCGGATTTTGGAAAAAGTGGTAGGTGTCAATCGGAAAGACTGGTCAGTGAAGTTAGATGATGCTCTGTGGGCATATAGGACTGCTTTCAAAACACCTATAGAAACTACACCATATAGGTTATTGTTTGGTAAAGCATGTCACCTACCTGTAGAGTTAGAGCATCGGGCATATTGGGCAACAAAAGCACTAAACTTTAACTTTATTGATGCAGGTGAACGACGTTTGCTTCAATTGGATCAGTTGGAGGAATTCCGGAATCTGGCATATGATCTCGCACTGCCATATAAAGAAAAGACAAAGAGGGCTCATGATAGGCGAATCATCAGAAGAGAATTCAAGGAAGGCGACAATGTCCTACTCTACAACTCTCAGTTGCGACTGTTTCTCGGAAAATTGAAGTCACGATGGTCTGGTCCATTCGTGATTTCTAAAGTGTACCCATCAGGAGCCGTGGAATTGCAAGATGGAAAGGATGAGACATTTACGGTCAATGCCCAGCGACTGAAGCACTGCATGGGTGGCACAATTGAGCCACAGCTTGGAATCACCCGGTTCCACGACAATCCAAACTAAAACTGACCGACAGTCAAGCTCTCGACTATAAATGGAGAACTACCTCTCTTCCCTTTATCTTGCACTTAATTCGATTTTGCTATTTTATTATTAAAAAAAAATTGCGAAAACCCGAGGCGTTTGCGCTATGGCGGTATTACTCTATCGGCCCAGCGCGACTCCTTGGCACGCTGGGGCCAGTGGGTATCACGCTAGGGCGGTAAAACTTGACCGCCCCACCGCGACCCCTTTGATTTTCACCAGAACGCAGCGCAATAGGGCGGCCAAAATTTACCGCCCCAGCGCGTCGCGTTATAAAATCGTCCCATTCCCTTCTTTTTTTCACTCTGCGCGCCCCAATTCTCTCCCCCACACCGAAATTTTTGATAAATCCACCCCTTACCTTCGATTTCCCCTTCTTGATTTGCAGGTACTCGAGTCTTACACTCCCAGAGCACTCAAACCGTCGGTGACTCCGTTTTTCCTTCAAATTCTGGGCAGCTACGCGGATTGACCTTGGCATCTCTCCATACCCACATTCATACATGGCCCCGAAGAAATCAAAGGTAATACACGCCTCTTCCTCCTCATCTTCTGGTACTCGGGGTAAATTTGTCACCGAGGAAGCCCGAAGTAGATATAAACATGCCAAAGTTCATAGGCGCCCCATTCCGGAGCGGGGGTTTGATTTATCCTCTAGATCCTTAGGTTTGGTGCGTGCTATTGCGAACCGGGGATGGGAATCTTTTTGTGCTCCACCTAAGGCCGCGGTGGTTCCGCTTGTACGTGAATTTTACGCCAATGCCACCGAGAGGACTGATGGAGCAGCTATGATACGGGGTAGGTTAGTCTCTTTCGACTCCACCACACTAAATGCATTATTGGCTACCCCTGTAGTTGATGAGTCTGATTTCGAGGCATTAATCGCCAACTCGAATTTCGAATTCATTATGCAAACCATATGTTACCCGGGGGCTAAGTGGAAGACTCCGAGTTGTTTTCTGGAAAAATATTTGTTGTTCAAGCACGTGATGTGGTATGCATTCCTATCAAAATGATTGATGCCAGTGTCACATACCAGTGACGTTCAGAAAGACCGCTCCATCCTGGTGTACGCACTGATGGAGGGCATTCCCATTAATGTGGGCCGAGTGATCTTTTCTCAGATGCAGCAGTCCATACACAGCTCGAGCATCGCCCTATTCTTTCCTACTATTATTACCGAGCCGTGTGTGCCAGCCGGGCTAGTTGTCAATGTAGAGGACAAATGGCTACAACCAATGAAGCCCATTGACGACTCGTGGGTGAAGACGAAGAGAGGCAAGCGTGCTATCGACTTCCCAGAGGTACCCGAGGAGGAGGTAGCCGCCAACCACCCACCACTACCCCCACAGCCCCGCCGACGGTTCATTATGGATAAAGTTGACGAGTTGTGTGCCTTTGCGGTCCATCAGGATCAGTATAACACTGTCAACAGCGCACACATGGCATCGATGGAGTCTCTGGTACGCGGTATGGCATCGCACATGGGCCTTGACACCGCAACTTACGCACCACCACCGGCATTCCCGCCTCCATTCCCATTCCAGTATGCTTATCCTCAGGTCGATGATCAGGAGCTTGGCGTGGTGCCACCCGAGGACGAGGAAGATGAGCTGTGATCAGGGGAGTTCACTGTTTTCCCTTCTTTTATTTCATTTTTTATTTGCTACTGCATTCTATTTGTGGTTCTTATTATTGTTTTCTTCCGTCATTTATTTTGCATTTGTGCCTATGTTCTGCATTCATTTATTCGTTTATGTGTTTCAGTTTTTTTTTTCTTTTTGTCCAATGGGGACATGGCACACTCTTAGTATGAGGGGCTCATCTAGTTTGTGTCTTGCATGTGTGTCAGTTGATGGTGAAACAAGTGAGTTGGTAGCCAATGATGATTTTAGGTTAGATGAACTGCATGTTGCTTAGTCTTGTCACTCATTATGAATCCCCCGGCGAATGGTGAATTTGTATATGCACACATAGTGGGTTTTGGCAGTAATGTAAATGACATTTAAGTTTAAAAATCTGTGGGAAAACTAGAGAAATATGAGATGCGAGTAGAACTTGAATGAATTGCTGTTGACAGTCGTGACTAACCAGTGTCATACACTCAAGTAGACAACTTTAATCCCCCGAGAATCATCTCTGTCCCAATCGTGCATCGAACCTCAAAAGTCGCTCCTAGGCCAAATAAATGAACATACCTTATATTCAAAGCCCAGGGATTATACATGAAAAAATTATGCACTAAAAAAAGAGAATGTTAAAAAAAAAAAGGGATGTAAGGTGTGGGGGAGCCAAAAAGGGATGAAATCCTATCTCGAGGCTAAAAAGATGGAGATGTAAGGCGTTGAGGAAGGTCAGCTAAAAATGCTGACAAGTGCATAATGAAAATGATAAGTGTACTCCCCATCTTTTTGAACCGTTTGAAACATTTATGGATATTGACTCCCTAATTCTTGTTGGACAACTATGAAATTCTGCCGCTGTGTGTTTACTGGTTGGTCACGAATAGAAACAGAACTCAGGATAGAGAAACTTGCGTTGAATCGTTGATTTAATGACTTGCATGATTCGCGAATGAAACTATCTGAAGCACGTACTGGTGAAACCCACATCACACACACACGACCACATTTTCTGGTCAAATAAAAATGCTATAAGATGCTTTAAAAAGCGGGTGTTAATAGATGCTGTGAGTTGACTAATTGGTTGTAGTTCAAAAAACCCATTGAGGCATAAGATGTCAGTTTGCTGTTTCGCCATCAGTTTAGTTGTTTTTAGTACTTTCACTTTGTGGTTTGGTTCACGTTTTGGTTGTGGTCTGTAACCTATTTTGCTTGAGGGCAAGAAAAATGTTAGTATGAGAGGGTTTATAGAGGTAATATTCACGTGTTTTAATACATTGTGTGAGTCGTAGTTTGCATCGTTCTGGGTTATTTGGAGTCTACATTCTATCTATTTCTTCTTATTTTATTGCATTTGATCACCGCTCACTTAAGTATGTTAATGTGCAGAAAAATGGAGAAAAATCAATTGGAAGAGAAGGCTGGGGACAGAAGATGTCGTGCTAGGGCGGTCAAACTTGACCGCACCAGCACGAATGCCGCAAAAGAAATGAGTGCCAATCAGAATAGCTCGCGCTCGGGCGGTCAAACTTTACCGCCCCAGCGCGAGAGGCTGAAGGGAAAAGAACAGGAAACCTCTCGCTAGGGCGGTCAAAAGCGCGAGAGGCTGCGAAAGACACCAATAGTACAGAAGATCACGTGCTGGGGTGGGGAAACTTGACCGCCCTAGCGCAAATCAAAATATGAAAGTTTCCTATTTGGATTTTATTCAATTTGGAAGGTGGATGGCTAAAGGAGGAAGACCTAGGTACGAAAAAGAGCATCATTCAGACATTATTGACAGCCACCACAAGTCTGGGAGAGGGAGAAAAGCTTGGAGAAATTGCTGGGAGTTGAAGATTCGAAGATTTCCGAGCATCGTTCTTCGCAGATCTCGTCTTGTCTAGTATTTCTTGTTTAGTATTCATCGTTTAAACATTGTTTCATTTATTTTCACCATGAATTCGAGTAGCTAACTAAAATATTTGTTGGGATTTAAGGGGATCATAACCCGAATTTTGATTTAGTTAATTTATATTTGATTTTTGCTTTATTCTTGAGTGTGCTACTGTTTTACATTGTGTTGTTAGAGCATAACTAACTTTAACAACGTTTTATATTGCGAGTGAGTTCGAGAGAATAGCTTGTGATAAGAACGAGTAGCATAGTCCGTGGATCTACAATTTACATAGACATATGAAATTGGATACACGTCGATAGTCATAGTCTGGTAAAACAAAAACTAGGGGATTTCATAGATTGACATGCGATTCACTCTTGATAAATAATTAAAGACATTTAATTACTTCATTGAGTAGAGTTAGTTTGGCATAGCTCGAGAAGGCGTGTTCAATCGAATAGGAAATTCCATCGGAAGCATAAATCACTATCAAACGAATCAATTAATGAATGAGGGGTAGGTGAACTGAAATTCCCAACAAATTCAATTCTCATTGAATTTTAATCAACCATTCTAGATATTATATCTCATTATTTAATTCCTGAACTTTTTTATTTGCATGTTTATTTGAGCATAGTAGTAATAAACAATCATTCAAATTTCGTTGCTAAAGATTTAATAAATGGAAATAATAATTGTCAAATACAGTATCCAGTAGAACGATACTCGTACTCTCGTACATTATACTATTATTTGACATCGTGCACTTGCGATTAATTTTCGAGCATACAAAATCATATTTTTATTAAGGATTTCACAGTGCAAGTTTTGTTCGATCATAAAGTTTCATATAACAAAAGATATACTATAAATAATAGAGGACATGTTTGCTTTTTCGAAGTTGATAAGAATGACAAAAACTTGTGTAAGACAGTCTCACAGGTCGTATTTTGTGAAACATATATCTTATTTGGGTCAACCATGAAAAAACATTACTTTTTATGCTAAGAATATTACTTTTTATCGTGAATATCGATAGGGTTGACCTGTCTCATAGATAAAAATTCGTGAGATCGTCTCACAAGAGACCTACTGTATAAGAATTTGTATAATATTATTGTTTTCCTTAATTATTTTTTCCCGGTCTATTTCCTTAATTATTTTTTTTCCCGGTCTATTTTCATTTGTCATTGCCCACTGAATGAAATAGCTAGCTAGAATAAAGATTTTGAAACAATTTTGCACTAAAATACGCTGAAAATTTGCTAAAGTACGCATTGGATCTTTATATAAACCAAATGGTACATTCTCCCTCCTCGCACATTACTCAACACCCGTAGAATACTCTCCAACTATTTCAACACGCTTTCTTCCTTCAAACTTGAGATGGTCCGGTTCCTTCCATTCCCTTTGCATCTCCAATCCAACAAGCCCGGCCAAGAATCTGATGAATTCCAATCCAATCTGTATTCAGATTCATCTTCTAACTTATCCCTAGCTTCACAATCAAGTTTACAGTCTGTGCCTTCCCTAAGTGCTCCATCTTCCTACAACTTCGAACCACCCGCATCCGCCTCTGCGTACCACCAGGGATTGGTCACACTCAAAGGCCACTCCTCGTATGTGTTCTCTCTCACCCTCGCCGGGAAATATCTGTACAGTGCGGATTCCAATGGTGAAATCCGGGTATGGGATAGGATTAACCCTTCTGCCAACAATTCATGTAACGGATACACTGTTGCAGAAGGCTACGGTGCGGTGAAGTTTATGGTGGTTTTAGGAGAGAAGCTCTTCACGGCGCACCAGGATAATAAGATTCGTGTCTGGAAAGTCGATAGCAGCTCTTTTCCTGCGCAGAAGTACAAGATTAATGCAACGTTGCCGACTATGAACGACAGATGCAGCAAACTTTTCTCCGCAAGAAACTATGTTAAAGTCCGCAAGAACAAGAAATGCACGTGGGTTCATCATATCGATGCCGTCTCAGCTTTATCTTTATCAAAAGACGGATCTTTGCTGTACTCAGTTTCATGGGATAGAACCCTCAAACTGTGGAGAACTACTGACTTCAGGTGCTTAGAATCTGTGCAGAACGCGCACGACGACGCTATAAACGCGGTCGTTTCATCCGCAGATGGACATATATACACAGGCTCGGCAGATAAGAAGATTAAAGTGTGGAAGAAGAAGGAGGGAGACCAAAAGCATTCACTCGTTGCCACTTTAGAGAAGCACAAATCCGCCGTTAACGCTTTGGCTTTAAGCACAGACGGGTCAGTGTTATACTCCGGCGCCTGCGACAGGTCCATAATTGTGTGGGAAAAAGACGGTGGCGCCGCCCATATGGTGGTGGCGGGAGCGCTGAGAGGGCATACAAAGGCTATTCTGTGCTTAACTGTGGTGGCGGACTTGCTTTGCAGTGGATCAGCCGATAAAACCGTGAGAGTTTGGAGAAGAGGGACAGGGAAGAGTTACAGTTGCTTAGCTGTGTTTGAAGGGCATAAAAGTCCAATAAAATGTTTGACAGCAGCCTTGGATGACAATACCAGTAATGATCATTCTGGTAAATCCTGTCTGGTTTACAGTGGGAGTTTGGATTTTGATGTGAAAACTTGGCAAATTTGGCTGCCCTCTACTTAGATTTTTGTTGGCTGGCTCTCTTTTTTCCCCTTTTTTTCTTTACTTTTGGACCATACAATGTACATGGAAATGAAATTTCAATTCAAGATTTCCTTACTTGTGTGTTTTTTTCTTGCTTAACTTTTCAAGAAGGGCTGATGTTATTGCATGAGTTTGGATCGAAATGATTGTAGGAAAAAAGTTTGTTTGAGTAAAATATTTCAAATTTGTGGATATGTACTAATTCTTAGTTCATTTTTTCTTTTCCAACGTAGTTAATGATCATTAATGTGTTCACTTGTGTATCATTTAACGGATACTATCCAAATGATAGATATTTCTCTCTTTCGCATGCCTCACCATAAGTTACTTGATAACACAAGATGTAACCTTATATAAAGTTGGATCGATGAAGCATCAAAAAATGGTGCATTGATTAATATGATACAATTTTACAAGATAAGTTACTTGATAATACAAGATGTAACCCTTACATTTTTCAAGGATGGATGGTGGCAATTGTGAGAAAGATACGATTTACAAGATGGATCAAAATTATGATTTAATTCATAGGAAGATGGCTGAGATTTGAATGAGTTGTCATTATTTATCGCTCAATACATATATTATATATTAAATAGATAAAAACACTACCCATATAAATAATATCAAACTAACCTTGTTTTTATACATATTATATATTAAATAGATAAAAACACTACCCATATAAATAATATTTGCCAAACCTTTTTTCACAAACAAATTATTAGTCATACTTGAATAGTAATATTAAAAGGTTGGTATTTCAATGTTTCTTATTTATTGACTAGAGTTGTTACCAGACCACTTTTTGAAAATCAAATCTGAAACGCGATTCGAGTCGAGCCGAAGAATATTAGGCTCGAGCTCATTTGTTTAAAATATATATAGGTTCTAACTCGATTCGAACTTTTATAATGAGGTTCGAGCTCAGATGATTTTAGAACTATTAAGCCAACAAACAACTCGTTTATCATGTTTAACGAGCCTGTCTCGAGCTCGGCTTCGATCTTTTATAATGAGGTTTGAGCTTAGATCGTTTTAAAACTATTAAGCTAGCGAACAGCTCGTTTATCATATTTAACGAGTTTGTCTCGAGCTCGGCTTGTCAAGCGGGCTTGTTTTCGAGCTCGTCGAGCATTTTTTTAGCCAAAAGACCTAATAAGACATGATAATTTAAGGGGCTTCTCATTTTACAATATTTCAATCACTTCACTTACACTCAAATTTCGATGTTGGACAATTCAAGTTATTATTATACACTCAAGGCCCAACAAATTAGTCGAACTCCAGTTCGCGAACATGCTCGCTATTTTATGTGTCGAATATCGTTAAACTCGAGCTTAGTTCGATAAAATTATCGAATTTGATAAGCTTAACGAATGATTTAGAATCTCGAATGAGCTTTTTACTAAGTCGAGCTCCGAGTAGCTTGCGAGCGGCTTGATTCGTTTACATATCTAAATTTATTTACACTTCATAATATTTATATATGTGTGTGCGTATACTTTTATGTACGTCACTGAATAACTGAAAAAATATCGTTCGTGTAAGCACATGAGGTATCATAATTAACCACTATTTGAAACATGATTTAATTTACCATCATAGGTATAACGTGGTGAAGAAAAAATATTTAATTTAATTGTCTAAGAGCGTACTTCACTTTATTTAAACATAATCATGAATCAGTAATCAAATTCATGGTTAACAAGCATCTAAATTTTAATAAATTAAATAAAGTGGGTGGGAGTTAGGCTAAAAGTCACATTTCCAGCCTAATCAACGTTTAATTCATGTCACTTCTATCATGATCATACGAATCCCTACGTTCGCCTCATATCAAAAGAAAATCTTTTCACATTTGAGATGGAGATTAATCGAACTTTTGGAGACAGGGAATAACATGAGTCAAACAATAATAATTAAACCGAAGGACAAAGTTCATCAATAATGTACCCAAAGTTGTCCTAATGTATTTAAATACTACTTTTCTCCTACATCGTGTTTTCCGAGTACTTATATGTTAATTTCTTACTTTGAAATTAATAATAGTGTTAATATTCCTTTAATCATCACTTTGAATAGAAAATTTGGGTTGATGTTGAAAAAATATGCTGCCTAATTCATAATGGTGATTGATTAAGGAATAAATTATAATCCCGATTCAGTGAGTTGGGCGTTGGTTATTTGTTCAGAAAAGGATATCCAGATTCCGTGCTTGAGTCAAAGCATTGTGTAAATGTATACATTTCAACCTCACTTATAGCTGCCTATTTCATGTTGCTAAACGAGTCCTACAAGTTAGAAGTATGTTTCAGTTTCAAATTTGTCGTTGGCGACTACGCTCGAGCAGTTCTTCCCAATCGATGAAACGCTCCAGTAACTCTGTTTGCTTCAACACCAAACAATCATCGTCCTTCCCAAACCAGTCATACCGTCGTCTGGCAACGTAATCATAAACAACATCTCTCAAAGGAGTGGGGATGATCGTGAGGGAACTCAATGAAGAATAAGGCAATGGCAAGTAAGATAGAACCCTCAAACCAGCTGCAGAGAAATTGGAATTGAGAAATTGTTAGAATAAGCGAGATTTATCTGAACGGGATTTTAATATTCAACAATGTATTTGTCAGCAGACTCAGCACAAAGACATCGTGATCAGTTAATGTTAAGTGTGAGGATCAGTAAAATAAATAAATTACCAGTAGAGCCTTGATGATATAAACCAGGTCCTTCAATAAACAGGATGCGACGAAGAACATCATCTCGATCAACTCCACTCACTCGCATGTAAGGCTCAGCAGCTTTTGATTGTAGGCAACAAAACTTAATTTTCTTATCCTTGTCAGCCCGAATTATCCATTTCACTCCTGCATATTGAAGTATTAATAAGAGGTTAACAGTTCTGACCAGGAGCGTCCAAGCAAGATAAGAGTAACAATGATAAACAACAAGAATTACTTGATGGACCACTTACTTGATGGACCACAACATGTTAACACACAAAAGCAGCAATTGAGTCGTCAAATCTTGAAAATCTATGTTAAGTGACATTGGAAGAGATTGCATGCCTTAGAATCCTTTCAAATTTGCAAGAAACAATGTCTATCACCACCACATAACAAATTTTGGAAGGCATGATTTTGACAACGCGATAGAGTAGTATAAATACACACAGATTTCTAAGGATCAACCACTTAAATTGACTGATCCAAGCATCTTGATACAAAAAATCTATTGCTGATAACAAAGGATCATAAAGCCATAAGCAAGACAATTAGGCAACAAACACCAACTTCTCACCTTAAAATACATTACCCTTTCTTTCTTTTTTTCGTTTTTCCATTTTTCATTTGAATACCAAGGGACCTACATTGGTGACTAACTGGAGATTCCCTTTGAACAATTATCAAATATGGTTGGAAAAAGAAAATCCGACACTTAATAAACATAATTAACTTCGATAGAAAAAATCATCATGTCAGCAAGGCGTGCCATTGACAAAGCACACCTATGCAATATAAATGACCAGTAACAATTGACAGAGCAAGATAACATAGTTGGGGCAGCAACCATTTCAGATAGGAGACAACATATAAAGGGAGTCAATCTAGATTACAAAGGATGAAGCACAAATATTGGCGGCAGATTATGGATCATGCTGTAAACAGTATTTTTTTTGTTGATTCCATAATTTCAATCATGTCAGTGCCACGGATCAAATTAATGTACACAACAAGTAACTTGAGTTCATTTGGCCACAAGGTTACTAAGTTAAGGCTTGCATCAATACACAATTTTCAAGTTTTTATAATTCTAGATGGTTCTTCTCCACTCCTTAATACCATGATATCTCTTCTGCTCATCAGAACTCCATTTTAAGGAGTAAACACTCACCCGAATAATGTTCCCGCTATCTACATGCAAAAATTTATCAAGGAGAAAGTAGGCCATATGATATCGGCCAGCTAGATTCCATTGCGAAGTCACTATACTCTTTCATCGCCATCTCTTTATAGCTCACAACAATGAAAATGAAAAAATGAGCTGAATCCATAGATAATCTCCAATCACCAATCAGAAAGTGGAAGAATCTACTAGCAGACCATTATATTTTAATTAATCCCAATGTCCACAGTTTCACGACTCCAAGAAGATTTGATTGGAATAATCCGGTAGTCCTTTAATCTTTCTCAAGCTCCAATAATACAATCAACTCATTTATCTCACTCTAAGCAGTTAAGCATCATAACTAATATTAGTAATTCTCAGCTCTCGTTTTGAATATTTACTCTCAATTCGAATTATCAGCTCTCTAGACTCTAGTTACCGCTTTCGCTTTCTCAAGCACAAGAAAGTTGAAATTGAACTAATCCAAATGCATTCGCATTTCAGAACTGAATAATCCGCCTGGCTCATAGCATTTATTCATGAAAAAAGAACACGGGTAAATGAAAGAATAGGAAGATGATATGCGGACACAAACACGGAAATAATAATATTAAAGTGAGAAGAGTACCACTGTGGCAGAGGTGGCAAACGCCGTCGTACACGACAACGCGTGGCTGCAGCAGAGTAGGCGTCATCCCTACCGCATCCACAACAGCCGCAGCATCCGATTCTTCTAGCAACATCGGATCAGCCGGTGAGGACAAAAGCGAATCCAGCGACCCCGTGGAATAGAGGCGGCGAATCAACGGCGTCGAAGTCGCACTCCAGCTCTCCCTTCCTACAATAAACGCCGTCAATGCAGCCCGGACGCCTCGCCTGAGCACCGCCATGTCTCTTTCTCAATATGAAAATCGATCGATGATACAGTTAATCTTCAAACGATATCATATTCAGAATAGTAATCGATTGGATTCAATGCTTTTCGATTCTTTTCCCTAAGCTTCAACTCGATTTCGTTATAGAGAGAGTTAATCAGAGAGAGTTGATCGACGGTCAGGATCACTTTCGCTGCTGCCTCCACAGAGGAAACGAATCTCCTATGCTTAAAACTGTAGGAAAAGAATTTCTTAATAATAAATCAAACCTATTTGTAAGCTATTCGAATCTCGATTCGATAAAAACTCGTTTAACGAGGCTCGTTAAGATAAACAAACCAAACTCAAGCTTTACAGTATTCGGCTCGTTAGCTCGTCAACATGTTCGTTAGTAAGTTCATTAGTAATCTTTTAGATGAAAAAATAATAGTTTTGATATTTGATTTATTGATTTTGAATATTATTTATGAAATATATAGAAAAATTTATTAAATTTATTTATTATAATAAATTTACAAATTTTAGTAAGAATAATATATATTTTTTTAAATATATAATTTACTTTTTAATTAATTTAATGAAAATTTAAATGTATAATTTATATTTATTAAGCTTGTTTAGGCTCGATAAAAGCTTGAATAAGCTCGTGAGCCATGCATATATTTGTTAAATAAAGCTCGAACTCGGATCGATTATAAACGAACCAAACTCAAAAATTCAATAGTTCGGCTCGGCTCGACTCGATTACATCCCTACATACATATATATACGAATTAAAAATACGTCTCCACACACAAATAATTAGACTAATTTTTTTAAAAAAAATAAACCCGTTTAGTTTTTTCCTATTTAAATAAACTTAAAACTAATACTTAGAAGATATTTTTCAATGTTTTGTGATCAGAGAGAGATACGCAAAATTATTAGTTCACAAGTTTTTCGAGACAAATTTGAATATATTTCAACTTCTTTCAAACCAGTTCTAAAACTTTTCAAATCAAACTCGAATATGTTGGAATTTTTTTCGAATCAAACCCAAACCCAAATTATATTATTAGATAGTTGTGAACAACTTGCAAGCTTTGATATTTTAACATAATGTGAATAACTCGCGAATATGTTTCCAATTTTTTCGAGTCAAACTTGAACCCAAACCTTCAATTTTTCATCATATTCAACTTTCAATTCATTCACCCCTATTTGGTACTGCCAATGTTACTACATAGCAACAACATTAGTTGAATTAATGAAACAACCTCCTAATCTGAGCCGGTGAGATACTAACGACGATGCATAATAATTAATAACCAAAGAATTCAACAGCGTTTTTAAGCATTCATTGAGAGGCTCACAAGCTAGTTCGGCAGCTCATCTTGCACATATGGTGGTACTTCTCTACCTGGCCACTATAACTCAACTAGGCAAGAAAAAGGTGCAAAAGACTGTTGCTGCAACAGTACTGTAACAAATTCATACCAAATTCGCTCATAACACATTTAAAATTCAATCAAAATGAAAAGCATTATCAAAAAATTAAAATTATAATAAAACAAAAACATTTCAAGAGTCGAAGTAGCGACAAAAAGTAGTTTAAACAGACTCCCAGCATTATTAAAATCTTCCATAAAATCACTCAGTTGTGTGAAACATCTGACGCAGAACTCCACAGGCTTCCGTTTATGACCTATGGAAAACCAAAATTGGGAAGGAAGTGCATTTAAATATCGAAGCATGGTATGAAAAGATATGGTACACAATACACAGTATAAAATTAGTCTATTGTATTTTTTTTTTTTGGGATTACCTTTATGTAACTAACGTCTGTCTGTTTTCCCAGTGGAGCGCTTGCCGGAGAACAAGTGTTTCGGCTTGAGTGTAGGAATGACTCTATCCGCCTCTCCTTTACGAGCATCTTTGTTTCTCTTCTTGACAGACCGTTTAGCCATTTTTATGGCCTTCTGTTTCTGAGCAGTATCTTTGAAACCCTCTCCAGGCACAACTTCACCTGGTGGTCGTGACTTCGACCTAGATCTTGAAAGAGATCTTGACAACCGCATCTTCTTGTTTGGTTGGTCACCATCCACATCCATAGAAACGGCACGATCATTGCCATCTCGATCGAGGGATCTCTCCCTTTTACGACCCCTGGATTTACTCCGGGCACGGTTAACCGCCATGGTGGGATCAAGACCCAAAGATGATAATTGTCTGCCCATTCTTTCAGTTGTAAATTGTTTATCTTTATCAAACTTTCTGGGCACGACTGGTCGGCTCTCAGCAGTGCTCTTTTTGATCCTATGCTGTTGGATAAGCAAACTTTTCTTCTTCCTGATCTCTGCAAGCGCTAATTGTTCTTCAGGGGTCAACTCGGCTCCATCCATCTCAAAATCGTCATCCACCCCTAGCCCCTGTTGGACACCTTCTTCTTGCTCCAACTCCTCAAGCCTCATTAATATATCTGGGTCGATAAAGTCGTATACATTGTGCCCATCAAGAATTTCTGGCATAATATCTTCTTTCCACTCATCATCCGCTAAAATATAATGCTTCCTCAAGCTTGCGGAGTATACACCAGCACCTCCATTCTCTTCCTCGAGGTCTTTCTCTAGCTTCCTCTTTTGTTTCTCTGAAGTTGCCTCAGCTTGCTTTCGTCGAGCTTCCAAAACAGCTTCAGGTATACAAGGTGGTCTCTCCTTCTGGTCACGAGGCTTGGGTATGGCGACGTGGAAGCGGTTCAGGCAATCATTTAACTTTTTCGACTTCATTTTCATTTCCACTCTCTGATTCAATAATCTCTCACAAGCTGCATTCTTTACAGCAATTACGCCTTCCTCAGTCAAAGTGCTCATACTCAAAAGAACACCTTCTTCATCCGTTGGCTCACCACCTTGACCTATTACAGTTTTCATAGCTTCTGCTTTCATCTCCATCACCAACTTCTTATCATCGTCAGAGATCCCTTCAATTGGCTGCAAATCAGTTTTGTTACAGACAATGATCAACGGTTTGTTCATAAATAATGACTTGATGCTGTGAAAAAGAGCTGCTTGCTGTGCAATACTGTATCCACAGGAACCAGATACATCCAGGAAAAACAGAACAGCAGCTCTCAAATGGGCAAGAGCTGTGATGCTGCACATTTCAATGATATTACGATCCTCAAATGGTCGATCCAAAATACCTGGAGTGTCAATCACTTGGTATCTAAGATATTTATAGTCTGTATGACCAACAAACAGTGACTTCGTGGTGAAGGCATATGGCTGTACATCAACATCAGCCCTCGTAATTTTGTTGATGAACGAACTCTTGCCAACATTCGGGTACCCACAGATCAAGACCGTTCTAGTAGTTGGATCAATTGAAGGTAGCCTTGCCATGTGTTGTCGTATCTGCTCAAGATAAGCCAAACTAGGCCCAATTCGTTTAATCAAGGTACACATACGACCAAGAGCAGCAACCTTCAGTGACTTACATCGATAAAGAGAATCTCCATACTTTAATAATTTAACATAATCCTTTGCAATCTTTCCAATCAAGTTCCTTGCTGTATTAATTTGTCCTAGAGCAAGCTTGTAATGGTCTTTGTTATATAGAACATGGAGAAGATCCCCATAAAAAGGATGTATACCATCAAGCCGAGGGAACTCCTCGATAATGGCAGAAAGCTTCTCGTGAAAATTCTGTTGCGTGAACTTCACTTTGCGCATGTAAAACCGGCGAAGGCGTGATATGGCATATCCTTTGTGAACTTGTGTTGGTGTTCTTCGTTGAGTTCGAGACAGGATAATATCAACGAATTCTTTCCCCGTGGGGACAACAGTAATCTTCTTGAAATTGTACTGAACCATCTTGCTTTCCTTCACAATATACAGGGAACAGAAAAAAAGAACAAAAATTAGCACACAAAGTATAGAAATAATCAGCCTACTACATTTTTCATAAGCAAAAAAACAGTAATAACAAGGAAGCAAAAGATACCTCAACAGTATTGGAGATAAAATTCTAACGATTAATCATAACTAGAGCCTGCATTTCATGAGTCATGTGACTCATGACTGAATATCGAGGTTTGAAAACAAAACCCAAAGAATATTATTAAAAATTAAACAGAAATGCTTCTAGTTTATGGATCCAAGTTCAATACATACAACTCGGAATCAAATATGTAACACGACACAAAACGAATAAAAACGATCAAATACGGCGAAACCGACTACTAACTAGCTGAATTCCTTGGAAATGATCAAATAGTTGTACAAATCTGTTTCTAATTCTCGTTCACAAGCCCAAATCAATCAAAGTTCATAGATACAATGTTACAGACGGTACCTTAGGCAACAAAAGGAACCACAGAGAAACTTGACAACGCACGGTTGTTCGGTATTAAGAGGTGCACGCTAATTTAAACACAAAATAAAACTAACATAGACTCCAGAAGATATCAAACGTCACAAATCCTTACCGAAATACAAGCAATTCAGAAAAATAGGACTTGTAATCGGAGACTGAGCGGGAAGAACCGAGGAAATCTTCGACGGCGCCTCTGCCAGGGTTTTTGTGGAGTTCCCACTGAAGAATGCTTTCAGAGGTTTATAACCTTTACTTGCCTAAATGTTCGGGCTTTGGGCTCGAATTGAGGAATTTTGTTTGGGCCAACCCAGTAAAATAAAAACCCAATAAGTTTCTTTGGGCTGCTGGGCTCGGATTGAGGAATTTTTTTTGGGCCAACCCAGTAAAATAAAAACCCAATAAGTTTCTTTCAATCGAATATTTAAATGGTGGTGTAAATTGCATTGATAAAATATTTACTACACTTTTATATCAAATTTTTTAACTAACATTGGAATAAACATGATTTAAAATTTTAAATAATTTACACCTTTATAACGTCCTGAACACTATTATATTTGATTATTATTACAAGAATTTTCGGGTTGGATTGATTTCTAAACTTAAATAAATTAAGTTACTTAACGCTTAGCTACCCACTAATTTGAAGATTAACTAAATGGTACAATTTTTTAGTAACCAAAAATTGTGTCAACTCCGAGCATCTCGTACGAGACATGCTCAGTGCAGTTTATCTGACTAATGTGATTTGCAGACTATTGCGTTAGTCCGACGGTTTATGCAATGCCCACTTTAAAAATTCGTTACGAGTTCCTTCGTCATAAAAAAAACATATTACATTAACTTTCACAAAATTTGTAGTTAACTTGTTTTTGACAAACTCTAAACATTAATTAATTTTGAAATTGATTTTTGGGTTAGACCATATAGGTCCAATTGTGGACAAGTGAGTAACTCTCATAGAGGGATTTTTATTTGCTTCAAATAATTGTTTTCATAATTGAAATGATAATCGAATCGATCTACTTTAAAATAAAGGTGCAATCGATCGGATTTTGATGTGAAAACTTGGCAAATTTGGCTGCCCTCTACTTAGATTTTTGTTGGCTGGCTCTCTTGTTTCCCCTTTTTTCTTTACTTTTGGACCATACAATGTACATGGAAATGAAATTTCAATTCAAGATTTCCTTACTTGTGTGTTTTTTTCTTGGTTAACTTTTCAAGAAGGGCTGGTGTTATTACATGAGTTTGGATCGAAATGATTGTAGGAAAAAAGTTTGTTTGAGTAAAATATTTCAAATTTGTGGATATATACTAATTCTTAGTTCCTTTTTTTCTTTTCCAACGTAGTTAATGATCATTAATTTGTTCGCTTGTGTATCAGTTATTGTACACATTTAGTCTGTGGAATGATCTGTTGTGCCAGTTGCAAGAGTTGAAAGATTTCTTTCTTCTTCCAATTCTTCTGTATGGTAAATCCCTTCTCCAGATTTTAGTTGTTATTGAAACTATATACTTTAGTTGTCATTGAAGCACAAACACTTGTGTTGTACCCGACCAAGATGCATTGTTTCACTTCTTGACTCCAATGGACTTCTTCCTCGTAAACTAACTTTGAAAATAAATGCATCAATCACGTTGCTAAAAAATATTAATCCAACTGAAAGACTTTGTAATGGTACGGCTTCTTTGAAAAGATTTTAACAAAAATGTTATTTACGCTAAAATTTCAGTTAGCACCCGTGCAATAAAACCTGTATTTATTCCCCGTAAAACTTTAGAAGCTCGACGTGGTAATTTCTCATCTATTTAATTTAAAAGAATGACAATTAATGAATCACAAGGTCAAACTTTTATATTCTGTTAAATATTGCAGATACATCATCGTCATATTTGAATTGTGGCTTTTTTTCCAAACTTTATATCTATAGTATTAAAATTTGAATTCAAAATACTTTGTTTCATATTCTTAATACAAAACGATAATTTTAATTTCAACTTTCATACAACGAAAACACAGAATAAATTATAATAAACTATGAATTTTTGGAAATTTCTAGAATGTTAATTATAATCATTATTTGTAATTGTTATTTCTTTCCCAAAGTTTACAGTTAAAATTTTCAATATTAATCAAGTTTTTTTTTTCCTCTTTTCTTCCCTTTCAGGTCAATGGCAGATAAGTGAACAACACTTGGGAGTCTGAAATCGGAGGTTCAAAACTGGTTCGTAAAATTAGTGATTGCAGAAAAAACTCCAGTTCGTCTCAGGAAATGGGAATGGTGATAAAAACTTGTTTTTGTTGTTGAAGAAGTAAAATCCATTCAATTCGTTCAATAAAATTATTCACTTCATTTTCTTTTACATTATTCATTTGAGCAGAATGGAAGCATGCAGTGTACCTTTTATTAACGAGATGTTGACAAGTTAGACAAATTACCTGAGTTGTACAAAAACCTATTATGCGGGGAATGCAAAGATTAAGGAAATAACTAAAAACACGTCAACTCTAGCGACTTCAAACCACCAAATGATCCTTAGCAAAAGTACTTACATCAAGCTTACAGGCCGACAAGAACAGTTACCCATGGACCACATTTATCAACTTACACAATTTGCATAGTTTACTGAATTAACAGATGTGACAAATAGGCAAATCAGCCAAGTCATTTTCCGAATTCTCTTTTTCTATGTAATTAAAGTATGACTTTCTCTTTATTATTTTATTAATGAGCTTCTTTTTTCTTTTTCTTTTTTCATATTTGCTATGTGGTGTTATACATGTCTTCCCACCGTGTTTTGTTAAAAGAACTAAAAGAATTTACAAGACTTTGGGGTTGTCAATGAGAGTAAACTTGTATCGAAACACAAGCTCTGAATTGGTGCAATTCAGAGTTTTCTCCAATTATAATGAATGAAAAATTACAATTTCCTTATGCATACAGGGCGTAGATCTTTGATCATTACATTATGAAATAATTTTTACAAAGGGTTACTATATCAATATGGGTTATGTTTCCAAGAAGAATTATTCGATGGAACTACAGGTTTGATTGCCTTTGTGGAACACAAGGAAGCAAAAATATTATTAGGCATGTTAGGTGCAGAGATCATTGAAGCAAAACAAGATGTATATTTAATAAAACTAGTTCCTTCAATACAAAACTCTTATGTCTTTTAAATTTTATTTTTCTTATCTATAACAGGAAAGACATTTCATCCCTAATGATATCAATGAAAAATTCAAAGAGTTGCGATTCCTTTTCCAAGTTAGGACATCAAGAAACGAAGCAAGAGGGATAAAATTTGTACGAAATACAAACATAGCATGTCTCCTACTATCTAAATCATCATCAACGTCACACAGTTACGAAGAAAAGAACTCCTCTTTACATGTTCACAAAGAGTTGTTGGCTGATATACCCATGCTTGATCTCAAGAAAGCACTTCAAAAATACAAAAAGAGCATCTTCACAACAAATCCAATTAAAAATCAAAGCCGCTCAACTGGTAAAAGAAGCCTCGACTCTAAAGAAGATTTAACACACTAAGATCTAAAACATGCCAAACAAGAATGTGGTACTTATAATGTGTATACTTTTGAAACTATTTTGCAGGTAATTTATTATAAACATTATTACCTAAAAAATGCAATAGGCTAGAATTTTGAGAAATATAGATGTTGAAATCAATTAAAAAAATCACATGTATATGTAAAATGTGCTTATTGCTAGCCTAATGATAAGAACAAAGTCGCCAAATGTAGTGTTTATATATATTGGAATAGTCATTCTTTTCTTCATGTTAATTGGTTGAAGTATCCTTTTCTTCTTAATATTTCTCTACTATTTTCAAACACTTACAATTTAAGTGCATGTAAGCTTAACTATGGATTTTGTTGTAATGTCTATTCTTTTTAAAACTAATTTTGTACCTAATTTTTTCTAATGCTATTAACTAAACAATAAAATATATATATATAATATATATATATATATATATATATATATATATATATATATAAATGTTTAAATCATGTATGTATAAAATGTGTCGGTTAAGTTAACACCCTAATAAGAACAAAGTCGTAAAATATGTTTATACATATTGTATATAGTCATTATGTGTTACTAGGTATCGTCACCTCAATTCTTGAGATATTTGCCCAGGTTCGCAGCTATCAGCGTAGTAACTATCTTTAGTATTATTGATATGAGAGATAGATACGGATCACCCAATATGATTTCATACACACAGAAGGAGATTTCCCCAACAAAAACAATTTTTTTGCCAAAAACTTTCACCAAGAACAATACAGTTTTGCCTTCCTATCATTCACACATAATCAAAACTTAGTGATAAAATTTCGAAACCAGAGCATTATCACAAACGTAGAACAGTGACAGAAAAAATATAAAAAAAACATCACCACAAACCCACAACAATCAATCAAACAAATAAAACATTCTAAAAATTCCGAAAAATCAAGTAGAAAGCACAACTTCAATCCCCAACCAATCACAACACATTCAACAACACCAAGCCTTACAAACGATCGAGTTGATCCAAAAAAACCACCACTATCACGTCGATCGCGTAAACAACCTTCTTCCTCTACGTTCTCCTGTGATTTTTCCTTTTAAAAATTTTTTTTGCTATATTTTTTTAAAGAGAGAGAAATGCAAGAATAGCCTTACAAAGCATGTTCTACAATCAAAGGAGTAAATAATATTAAATTCATTTCACGATGAAATTGGATAGTTTTACATATGATATATAAGGTTTTTTTAGGACCTGTTCCCTAACTGTGAGAAATAACATGAATATTTTCTATGGTTGTGCAAATATGATCTTCGAAGAAAAAAGATACAAAACACAAAAGAAAAGGTTGTTTAAGTTGAAAACATATCTTTTTCTGGCGTCTCTGAAATCCAGAGCAAAGTCCAACTATTTCTCAACAATCCATAAACACCACAACTTCATAAATTTTCAAAAAGCCTAATTTATTCATCTTAATTTTGAAGAGTATCCTAATATACTTTAATATTCAAAATACCATTTGAATTCCAGCCTGATGGTCAATTCTGATCCTGTCATAGAACTTTAATTCAACTCACAATCACAGAAAAAATATGCTAGTTCATCAAGTTTCAATATCTTTACTTTGAGTAAATATCAACGCATAACAAAAAAAATCAGAGGAGCTGATAAAGTAACAAAGCTTTCAGGTTAATCGGAATTATAAATTACTCTAGGTCCAAGAATTAGATTCAAAAATTGAAAAGAGACCTAAAAAATTGTTACAAGAACCCCATAGTTAAATGTGTGGACCTTGACAAATATACTTATTAGATTTCATCTTCAAATTTGTGAAGGTAATGAATGACCTAAGGATTGATCTTTGTGCTTATAGTTACATCAACGTCACAAATAACTAAACATTCAATCCCAAAAACACAATTTTATAAAAGAAAATTTCATAATTATATTTCTTAACTATTTGCAAATACTAAATATATCAATACAAAATTTTGAGTTATAATATCATTATTAATTTTAAAAATATATAATGACATTATATCAAGATTAATTTAAATTTTTGAAAAAATTAATAATTTATGGTATAACAATAATTTTATATAAAATTGAAATCAACAATTTAATATATTCAAAGGTGGAATTCATATTTTATTCCCAAAAAAATGGTATTTAAAATTCGGGAAAAGAGATAGTTGAAGAATCCCTAGTGGATTGAATACAATACACTATAATAGTCTTACATAAAAACTAAGGTTGCGTTTGGTCGTTAGTCCTGCCATTTCTCAATGGAGTCTTGGTCCTGTCATTTTGCTTTTTTATTGTTCTTTACTCTTTTTATAGCTATATATTTTTATGACGTTGTCAAATTAGTGTTGACACTACAAAATTACTCACATGTTTTGCACCATGCCAATACTTCATGGAAGGAAGAGTAAAAACAAATCAAAAGAAATTTAAAGGATGAAAATAAAATAAACTTATAAGATAGTTTTACAGTTTTACCACCATATAATTATATATTAATAATGCCGAGGATTTGAGTTTTATAGTCTATATCATCTCTTTCAAGGATTCTAATGTCATACTTAATTTTCATTTTTTATAAAATTTACGTTTACTGTCGGCAATAACTATATAATAACTAAAAGTTGGCTCTAAAAGTATCATCGCTGGCAAGACATAATATCATTGGATATGGTAAAAAAAATACGATCACCACCACATTTGATATGACGAATATCTCTATTTTTGCATGTACAAGGTTTCGATATGTATTTATCAAATATCAGTATGCAAGAAGTATATGACAAATTATGATAACGAGTACACCATTCTAGTAGAATTCGTGCATGATAGCTACTCACCCATAGCATATCAACAATTAAATCGTATGCCTAATGGTACCGCCAGTCCGACTAATATTTCCAAAAGACTTCATCCTAATCGAACAAATAATCGTCGCTGTGATTTTCATCTCCATATCGATTATAAAAATCGTCAGTGTCATGTTCATCTCCATATTGACCATAGAAATCACCACTACGAGGGGCAGATGTTTCATTCTCTTCGTCGTAACTCATCTTTGGCTGGAAACCACTGTCATTACTTTCATTAGATCCATTCATTTCGAGGCTTGGCGTGTGGTCACTTCTAAGAGCACAAGAATCTGCAGTGATGATCTGAGATTGAGATGCCTTGGAAACGTGTTCCTACAATTTTATCAGTTGTGTATGAGTAGATGATCGTTCTTTTTTTTAAACGTCCAACGATATGTTTACTCAAGCATGTTGCATGTGCATTCTTTGTTTAAAACTCATAGACATGCCGACGAGCTTTACTGGTATACAAATTAAATAAATAAAGTAATGCATTACCAGAATTACTTGGTGATTGAAGACTATCTTGAAAATAAAAAAGCATGCTTACCAATTCTTCATTTAGAATTTTCAAAGCTTCATAGTTAATTCTTGAACTTCGCCTCTGAAGAAAAGAATTCTGTCATACTCGTAACATAATAAAAACTGGCAAAAAACACAATCCACAATCCACCGCAATCCAAGTAAAAATATATAAGCATCATGATATTTAATACCACTAATTCCATGAATATATCATAAGATTGCAACTTCTTTAGATTCCATCTTTTTTTATTTATAGAGCATTTATCATGAATTACAGAGCAATCATAGAATGGAGCTCCAAACTATGAAAAATATCATCGTTAAGCATAAACTAACTGTTGACTTCACTTTATCCATGGTTTTAGCAGCTTTCTTGAGTGGGGCACCTTTCTTTCTTTCAGCTGCCTTCTCCTGTTTCTTTGGGAGAAATTTATCAGATGTCTAAATTGGCAACGAAAAAGAATAGAAGCAGAGAAGAAGGAATGAGAAATTACATTTACATATTTTCCATTGATAGCTTCCCATAACATCCTTTTATAAAGCATCTCCTCCTTGGTGTTGAGATATCTACTAACCTAAACAGCATTAAATGTAAGGACCAGTCAAATGCTGACAGTAATCTAGAAATAGGCACCAATAGAACTTGAATTTAATGATTTATTGGAAAGAGACTTTAAAAAGGCTTAGATATAAAAGAAGAATTTATCAAAGAGACAAAATGCACTTGAACATGAGCAATTGTAAAAATGGATGCATACATTTAACTAAAGTGGTAGAACGTAAGCAAAATGGATGAGTATGAATTAATGAAGCATATACCTCAGCATCATCAATATCAGAAAGGCTGTCTGACGCATGGTTATTGGTTCGACTTCTCCTCTGCTTGAACCTTTTTACAACCCCAGAAATGCCTTTATTGATTTCAGGATGTCCAGTTGAAGCACCTGGAAGATTTAACTTGGAATGTAAGTGAAGAAGTTCTCAAGTCAGCAACTATATTTCTAACAAAAATCTTTTGCACAACAACTAACATGAGCACATCATTGTTGAAAAAGCAGCTACATTTACCATTAGATTCTCTCAGATTGAGGGATCCACATGAAACAGCATCCACAACTTCTCCACATGAAGGTTTACTTCCTCCTACCTAAATATTTTTATTCAAACAAAGTTAAGATAAACAAGCATTTTCTAACATTTTTTGCATTACACCTGGAAGAAATAGAGCAACATTTTTTCATACATGCAAGGGAATAATACTTAAGGACATATCAGCTCTGGCCACAAATCTCATCTTCTAATTATTTCTTTTATGTTCCTTAAGGACAGGTAAGATAGCTCAAGCTAGCATACCTAGATAACCATGACTATTTAAAGAGAAAAGGAAATCATTATATGAAATAGCAGGTCTAGATACCGAAATTCATACATACAGTTAGACAACCTAAAAAGAGTTAATTTGAGAGCTCTGAGCGCACAACAAAAGAAGTTACTTCTGAGAATGATTATTTCTACAGTCTCGTAATAATGCATTATTCTAACAAACAACTACTGACTTTCTCACGAACTTATTAAGAATAGAAGCAATTGACTGCACAGTGAGTTACTGAATAAAGCATTGCAATACCTTCTTGCTTCAAACATATAATAGTACAAAATATCAGCAACGCAACTCAATCACATATAAGCAATTCCATATCACATCATCTATCACGACCAAACTTTATTGCATCTTATCAGATTTGATCAAAGAAACTGAAAATATATGCGATATATTGGAAAACCACTTGAAAAATCAGAACATTGAATCGAGCTATTCGTTACAAAAATTTTATCGAATAAAAAGCACATTGTGAAAATCAAACGATGAATTTCTCATGCAGAAAAGGAATTTGGCGTACCGGAGATTCCGATTTGTGCGTAATAGCCATTGGATAGCGCTTCCACAAACTTCGTACGAAAGAATAAACGCAAAATAAAACTAATATAGACTCCAGAATATATTAAACGTTACGAATCCTTACCGAAATACAAGAAATTCAGAGAAATAGGACTTGTAATCGGAGACTGAGAGAGAAGAACCCCGGAAATCTTCGACGGCGGATCTGCCAGGGTTTTTGTGGAGTTCAGGTGCAGAGGAATGCTAGAGGTTTAATACTTATACTTGTCTAAGTGGTCAGGCTTTGGGCTCATACTGAGTAATTTTATTGTTGGGCCGACCCAGTAAAATAAAAACCCAATATAGACATCTTTGGGCTCAATCGAATATTTAATTGATGGGGTAAATTGCATTAGTATAATATTACTACACTTTGATCTCAATTCTTTTTAACTAACATTGGAATACACAATTATTTAAATTATTAATATAAATTAAGTCTTGATAACGTCCTAAACACTATTACAAGATTTTTGACGTTGGATTAGCTTCTAAACTTAAAGAAATTAAGTTACTTGATGCGCGGCCACCCACTATTTTGAAGATTAACTATAAATGGTGCAATTTTTTGGTAACCAAAAATTGCGTCAACTCTGCGCATGCCGCAAGTGGTACCCAATTTACGTGGTTTTTAGGGTATTGCGTTAGTCCAAAAGTTTATACTACGTAAACGAAACAACATCTGTGATTTTCATCGTCGTAAAAAAAATTTGTGACAACTTTCAAAAAATTTGTAGTTAACAAGTTTTTGACAAACTCATCTAGACATTAATTAACTTTGAAATTTATTTTTGTGTTAGCTCAAATGGTCCAATTGTGGAAAACTGGGTTACACCAGGGCCGTAATAACAAGAAACTAGCCCCGCGTATATGGATTTATATTTCCTTCAAAGTAATGTTTTCAGATTGAACTGGTCTAACCTTAAAATAACGATTCAATCAATCAAATCGATTCAATTAGATGATCATATCGGAACATTGTTATATTATATTATTTTAAATTTTAAAAATATTAAATTTGAATATAAATATTAAAAAAATACATTTATCAAAATTTAAAATATAAACATACAAATCAAAATATAAAATTATATTTTTTAAAACAAAAAAGTATAAATAAAATAAGCTTTAATACTGTTAAAAATATATTTTTAACAAATTTCAAAATCATAAATATAAGTAATCAAAAAATAAAATTCAAGATTTTAAATATAAGAAATAATTAAAATTTAAAAAATAGTAAATTGGTTCGACCGGTTTTTGACAAATTTGACCGTTAAAACGGTTTTAAGTATAATGCAGACCGGATCAATTATCGTTATCATCCGAAGGTCCGGTTGATTTTTCATACATCCTGGTTTTGGGGAAATAAATAGAATAAAGTTTTACGTTTGATACCTTTGGTAACAGTTATTATGAGCTTCTCTTAGTTTATTTATTTAAATTAAATGGTTTTATTATATTTGATTTAAAGTGATATTCCTGCTTGATAAATTTAAGTATTTATTATCAATGAAGTTTAATTGAGTAGAAGTGGTTCAATACCGTATACTAAATGTCGGTAAAATATAAGAAGCACATCGATTATATCGAAATATTTATGATATATCGAACCGTTGGTACAATATCGATATTATATCATACATATAAAAAAAACATGATTATTGAGGGGGAAAAAACAAATCATTGCAATATAGTTACAGAAACTTTAATACTCAACTGAAAATATATAATATTTCTATACAATCATTTTCTTATTTTATTTGTAATTTCGTTACTTAAAAGTACTGTATTTTTTAAAATATTCATAAATATTACTTCTTTATCGAAATATCGAAATTTTCAAAACTCAATATCGATATCCTACCAATAATTTCGATATCGATATTATACCATATCAAAATATCTATATTTTTAATTTTTTCATTACCGGATCTTCGATATACCAAAAATTTTAATGTTTTTTCACTTTCCTCCACCTTTATAATTGAATGTCACTCACAGAAGACTGACTTCTTATATATATAGTTTAGGACACACACACACACACACATATATATATATAAACAAAATTTTTATTTTTCCTGTTTTTGTTTATATATATATATATATATATATATATCCTAAAGTCTTTGTTTTTTATTTTTCTTTATTTTTCCTGTTTTTGTTTTTATATATATATATATATCCTAAAGTCTTTGTTTTTTATTTTTCCTGTTTTTGTTTTTTTATATATATATGTATATATATATATATCCTAAAGTCTTCGTTTTTTTCCCTTTTTCTGAGAAATGAATATTCAATCACCGTAACTTTATAATAAGCGAAATGTCATTTTCTATGTTACCTCATAATTCAACATTTAATATGATAGTCATTATCCATGTTTAGCACGAACTGTACACTTCTACCACTGAACACCACCTCCAAGTTTCATTGATTTGATGTTTCAACTTGCTTTTGAAATAATAATAGTAATAATAATAATATATAGACATATTTACTACTAAAATATGTATTCGTTTACTTTTGAAAATATAAAAAATAATTAAATGTTTATATCGATTACGACATTTCATTAAATTGTTATTTGGTTTTTGGGTTTTCTATAATTTGTAAATTTAATTGTATGTTGTATAATAAATTTATTTGATTTTTATTTTAGGTAATTATTCAAACACTCAAATTTAATAATTTTATTTATTAATTACATGTAATAACACTATGTGTATCACGCGTATGATATACTAGCAACCGTAATAAAAAATAATAGTATTTGCTCTGAATTTTGATTGTGTGTCATCAATTTGAGGGCCAACAAACAGTAAAAATAGTAAAACATTATCATTATGGGTGATATATATTGATGAAAACAGAGTCTCGCAGGGAGCTCAATTCTTGTCTTATCGTTTTATCAAAATTATAGTTAGTGGTAATAGTACAACTCAAATTTTTTAAACCGCACAACAGCTCAAACACCACGATTCGACCGCTCTACCAAACAGAGACAATTATTACACCCTCTGGTGCTCCAAAAATTTGTCCTAAAAACCCATGTTACTGTTATAAAACAAAAATGGGAAAATCATTTTCTTTTTGAAATTATGGATGAATAATTTAGTTAATATTGAGTGAAAATTTTAAACCACATATTCTAGAGTTAATGCACGTACTGACCTCCCAACCGTACAAGTGGATTGTACACAGTATTAAAGCATCGCCAGTTTTGCTTGGACAAAATAAATAATTTAAGCCTAAAAGGTCAAAAACAATTAAAAAATAATATTGAATATTGAAACATATAAAATAATATAATGACCTACAATCTTGATCGATATAATTAAAATACGAATTTCGCATGCAAAAAATATTTAACCTTTTATTATATCTCTATTTGTTTAGATGTTAATTACCCATGTTAAGGAAAAAATCTAAACATGAAATTTGAATTATATCGTTACAACAACTGTAACTTATGGTAAATTAGTAAATGTATTTTTACCATTGATATGCAAAATCAAAGCAAAAATTTGTGTGAGACGGTTTCACGTGTCGTATTTTGTGAGACGGATCTCTTATTTGAGTAATCCATGAAAAAGTATTACTTTTTATGCTAAGAGTATTATTTTTTATTGTAAATATCGGTAGGATTGACCCGTCTCACAGATAAAGATTCGTGAGACCGTCTCACAAGAGACTTACTTCAAAATCAATGTCACATATTTGATTATCATATGTGTGTATTTATTGCAATAATTACAATCATTGAAAGAAAAATTGATGTGGTCAATAATTGTCTTTGCTAAGAATGTAATCGAAATATGACGTTTGAATTTTTGTATAATTTAAAATATTGATTTTATATATATATATATGTGTGTGTAGAAATAAATGTGGGTATGCCATTGGACAAATTTTAAATGGACCAATGAGAATAAATGGACTTAACATACTCATCCTCACGAACAGGACAGAAACATTTTTGAAAGCTTAAAAGTCAAGCATGGCGGCCATGCATCAAACAGATGCAATAAATTAAGCCTAAAAATTTTAATGAAGCATTGATTTTTAATAAAATTGATGTCCGAAGATAAAGGAAAATTCCTCTGAATCTTTTTTTGTCCAATTAATCAACTGAAAAATGCGGACAGTAAGTTTCAATATCATTTCATTTTAATGGTATTTTATATAATATTTTGCAGAAAACGTTCAGACTGTTTATACTTAAAATGGGGAGGAAGATAGATTTGCATTAATTTTTTTGATCTGACATGACAAAATATGTAGGGGTGGTCGACAAGTTTTAAATAAATAGACAATCGCGCATGCTAAGCAAAATTCCTCGGTTTTACTAGAAATAAATAACATATGAAATATAATTAATTAATTCGATTGCTTCAACTTTAATTTTACTACTTTGAAAATACAGATTTATTACAACATCTTTACCAAGGTTAATGAATAAACAAAACATATTTTTATGAATCCTAATATACTCTATATATCCAGACACAAAAACTCATATAACACGATCTTACGAGTCGATTTTATGAAACAGATTTCTAAACAACCCAATCTCAACCCACGAAAAATTATTAATTTTTATGTTAAAAATATTATATTTCAATATATATTGATATGAATCAGATCAATCAGCCGTATAGATTCATGATCAAATCTATACATTTTCGAGAAGGAACGATAAGATATCATAAATATATAAACAGTATATATATAAATAAATATTGTTTCAAAAATAAATAAATAAATAAATATTATGAATGATAGGGTATGATGACATTTAAATAAATTTGTGTATCTTATAAATATAAATTATGGGGAATTTGTCAAAAAATCCATATACCCATTCTTAACTTTTTATTTACTCCCTACCCCACTTAAAACTTCGTTTCAACTCCCCATTTTTTTTTTATATTTTCAAATTTACCCTTATATCTTTATTTTTGAATAATTGATTTTTCATTTTTAAATAATGGCTCATCATGCTTCCGTAAAATAAATTAAATCTTTTACCTCTTTGACCGGAGTACCACCGGGTTATATCCACCGTATTTTACAGACTGCTCCTCACAGCCCAACCACGCGATCGCAACCGATGGTTATCGACGTAGATTCCTTCAGCAGTACTTGGCATAACTCTAATTCGTTTCCTACCTTAGAGTGTA